>NC_057802.1:335633454-335867477 GCF_018294505.1 Triticum aestivum | reverse complement strand
ACCACGGGGTCCTGTTCAACCACCCCTCCACGGGCACCCCTCCACCGTCTACTGTTCATCCAGCCCTCCACCACACCAGGGGGTCCTGTTCATCCAGAGGCAACGCCACCGCTCACTGTTCATCCAAACCCCCCGAAACGCTCACTGTTCATCCCAGAGGCAGCATCGATCGGCTTCAGTTAGCAGCAGTAGCGAAGGAATCGCTCGATCGGGTTCAGTTAACAGCCATCGATCGATCGCTCGGGTTCAGTAACGCGTCGCCTGAAGTGCAATCGCTCGGGTTCAGTTAGAGCCCAACGCCTCGCTCGGGTTTAGTTAGAGCCAACGCCTCACACACACGCACGTACGTGTACGAGAGAAACGCGCATCGCTCGGCCCCCGACCTCCCACCGTAACCGGGAACTGCCCGAAATTTTCCTCCCCCTCGCTTCTACCACGGTTTTTTCCGTCATGGACGGCCCAAAGAATGTCATGCAGCTGCGTCTCCGGCCCGCCCAGGACGAAAAGCCCATTTTCTGTCATGATTTTTTGTCATAGAAGTAGGAGCCCACCACATCTATGATGATACCGGGTTTTGTCACAATTATCGTCATAGAAGTGTCATATGTATGACAAAAAAATTTCGTTTGGCCCAAAATGTCACGGATGTGTCTTTTTTTTGTAGTGTCACCAAGGACGCCAGCAGGGCCACCGCCAGGTCCACGCCGACCAAGCCTCCATCGCCTTTCACATGAAGCTGCCAGCCCAACCAGCTGGGCGGGCACCTGCGTGGCAACATGCAGCCCCCAGGCCCACTCATCGAGCACCTGCGTGGCGGCATGCAGATCTTCGTGAAGGCTCCACCACCGCGCCACCTCAGCTACTTGCCTGCCTACATGGCGTCGCACGCAATGCTGGCCAAGGCGCGTGTCGAAGCGAGGAGGAGCGGCGACGGACGGGACGGGCCTCGCCTCCGTCCCCGATAAAGCAAGGGGACACCTAAGCTACGCATTAAATGCGTCTTGTCCTGTAATACGAGTTATAAGCTCAGGGCACTGTACGCCTTTCCACCTCCCGTGTGCCACTGTGGCAGCCCCTTCCGACTATAAAAGGAGGCCCATGGCATATTGGAGAAGGATTCGGCTCTTTCGAACCACGCACTCACCACAGCTAGTTCGAGAGCTCAAGAACTCTCTGAAATACACCCACCAAAGCAGGACTAGGGTTTTACGCATCCTTGTGACCTGAACCTGGGTAACCGATCCTTGTGCTGTCTACTAGCCCTGCTCTTCTTGCAACCCCGCACCTCGGCAACAATTGTAGGTATTCTTGTGATCCCATAGGTGTCGTTCCACACCGACATCCTTGGCGTGCCAGGTAGGGGGGGCGCGATCGTAAGAATCTGGTCTAGTAGTTAGCCTAGCAGTTTCTCGTCGCCTTGCATTCGGAGAAGAAGGCGGTCGGAGGAACGACGCTGGCTCGACAACAGAAAAGCTAAGTCATTCTGAGCTTTGATTTATTTCCTCCTTTACATAAGGTTATCGACCTCGGAGATCTCGCCTATGTATGAGAAACTTGCACGTAAAGGGGCCCTCCCGCAATAGGCAACGCCCTTGTTCTATTTAGTGTCCGCTCAACAGCTCAAAGAGGCCGCGTCGAGAGTGGCGGGGTAGCCTTCCGCACATGGCAACGCTCCCGACTCTGACTCGAGTCATGCTCGACAGTTCGGGCGGCCGCGCTAAGGGCGGCAAGGTGGTTCGCCCGGCAGCAAGCACACCCGGCAGGCCAATGGGGATCCATCCCCAAGACACCGCCTTGGGTTTACGCGCCGGCGAGCCTACCCAGTAACGTAGGGAGGACATACAAAGGAAAATCGAACAGGAAAATAACATGCATGATACTGAAAGTGCTGCAGAGTTATATTATATCAAATTGTTGCTGCGGTTCTAACTAGAGATAGCGATTGTCTTGGTTGTGAACTTGCAGCGGCGATAAAGAATGGGATGCCTAATCCCGGCGCTGGCCCTCCACCCTCTGGATTTCGCCGACTCGGCTGATGATGGGCTTGATGCGCTCCCTGAGCGGTGCGAGGTCAGTACCCTCCGGCAAGCTCTCCAGCGCGGCGTCGAAGTCGAGGTCGGGGTACCAGTGCGCCACCTTGGTGAGAACCTTGGTCATGGCACCCTGGCAAAGCATCCGGGACTCGTCGGCCAGTGAGGCCGCCCGGTTGGCGTGAAGCCGCTCCAAAGCGCCGACGACCTTCTCAAAGAACATGGTCAGGCTGCAATTGGCGCTCACGCTCCGCTCCGGGGCATACCTCAGGTCCGGCATCCGCATGATGGCCAGCTGCGCGGCGGCCTGGTTGGCGACGGTGGCGAGGCGATCGAGCCAACGGTTCTCGCCCGCCACGTGATCCGTGAAGTTGAGGCCCTCGTTCTTCCGCAACAGCTTCTCGCCCTCCAACTCCTTGGCCAGGGTCCCCACTCGGGTTTTGGCCTCCGACAGCACCTTCTCAAGACCCTCCAGCTTCAGCTTGAGGTCGTTGATGGAGTTGTTGGCCTCGGAGAGCTCCCCAGCATTGCTGACGACCGCGCCCTGCGCCTCTGTCAGGGCACTGTTAGGCGTGTCCGTCTCCTGGGACAGCTTCAGGGCCCGCTCCTTCAGCCCGTCGCGCTCCGCCTCCAACTCCTCCACCTTGCCGGCGTGAACCTGGGCCTGGGCATTGAGTGCCTCTTTGTGCCTCTGCTCCAGCTCACTGGTCCGCTGCAGGACAAGCTTCTCCACCTCTGCATCCTTGCCGCAAAGCATAGCGGCAAGCTTCTCCTCGCGTGCAGCGAGGTCCTCCTCCTGGGAGTTCAGCGCGGCCTCATGCTGGGTGCGGGCGGCTTCGGCGGCCGCGGCCAAGTTCTTCGCCGTCTCTTGATCTTTCTCGACGTCGGCGAGCTTCATGGTGAGATCCACGTCGCGCTTGGCCAGCTCGCCCTGAGCGGCCTTGAGCTCCTTGTGGGCCTCACGGAACTAGTCCTGCGTCTCGGCAACGTGCTTCTGGAGGTCCGCCTCCGCCTTCTCCACCACCGCCGTCCTAGACTTAACCTTGTCCAGGCGGGCGCGGTGGAGCACCTGGAGCTTCCGGAAGCTAGCGCCCATGGCGTGGAGGAGCCGCTCTTCCTACGAACCGTCGCCGCCAACGATCGGCTCGTCGACGACTTCAAGACCGACAGCGGCAAGCACTTCGTCGTCGAACAACTCTCCCTCAATGGGTGTCCTGGTGCTCGAGGCGCATGGAAGGTGGACGAACAAGTCGTTGCCCACCCTCAGGTACTTGCCCGGAGCCGGAAGCAGCGGAAGACGAAGGCTAGTCATCAGCCACCTCCTCCTCCTCCTCCTCGGCAGCGGCCCCACCGGGCTCTCCGGCAGGCCCCTTGCTGGTCTCCTCAGCGGCAGCCTTCCCGGCCTCCCCGGTAGGCCCCTCAGCGACGTCCTCGGCAGCATCCTTGGCGGCCTCCTCGACGGCGATCTTCTCGGCGTCCGCCTGGCCTTGGCGACATCCTCGATGACGGCGTCCATGTCCTCTGGGTTCACCGAGGAGGAATCTGGACACCGAAGAAGGGGGTAAGGCAAGGCCAGGACCAAGTGCCGGAAGGAAAAAGAAGCAGGGACGAACGGCGAACGACTTACCTGTGCGGTACCCGGTTGGGAAACGGAAGTCCCCTCCCCGCCAACATTTGGCGTCGAGGCAAAGCCGCCGGCGCCCAAGTTCTCCTCCTCCTCTTCCATGTGCGTGGGCTCGGTGCTTGGCGCCCTTGCCGGGGACGCTCCTCGGGGCGGCGTGGTCGATGGGGGCGGCGTGTTGGGAGTAGCCCTCTGTGGCTCCTCCTGCTGCTGCCCTCCTCCTGCGTACCTGGCAAAGTCAGCACCAAAGTATCATGCCCCTGACACATGTCGACGGGGGAAGAGTGATGAACTTACGCAGGGGGCTATGCCGGGGGCTGCTGTCCGGGCTACTCAACACCACCAGTGGCGCCCCCGAAGTACCAACTGGGGGCTGGCTACGCACCGAGATCTTGGCCCTCTTCACTCTCTGGGCCAGCGTCTCCACGTCCCTGTAAAAATGAAGACAAGTCAAGACGAGCAACACAGATTGAGGAGGCAGAGATAACGAAAAGGAACCAGATACTTACTCATCGTCCGCCTCCTCCTCTGCTGTTTTCCTCTTCCTCCTCGGGCTAAGGGATCCATACTCAAAAGTGACCTCCGTGTCAACATCCGCCAGAGGAGGAGAAGGAGGTGGTGTGTGGGCATGCATCGACGAAGAAGGGGCGGTTGTCTTCTTCTTCACCGCGACCTTCGCCGGCTTCCTTGCCGCCGCGGCCCTCGTGTGGCGCCCGGACCCCTCCAAGGTCAGCTGTGGCCGCGCAGCCCTGCCGGGCCGGACCGGCTCACCGGAACTGGCCCGCCGCAGGACTCGCCCTCTCCCCGCGGCTGGCGTCGGGCCTGCGGGCTCGGCCTCCTCCGACGACGACTCGCCGGTCACATCTTGAACCAGAGGAGCCTCGGTGCCGGCGCTGTTGGCTCCCTCGGCGGCCGCCGCCCATCGGGTGAGCTCCTCCTCCTCCGTGGCCGTCGCGTCCTTGTCCTCCACACCACTGGTGCTGCCGGCCTCCTTGGCAAGTTGTGCCTCCCTCGCCCTGGTGGCGATGTAGTCCAGCTCCGCCTGGGTTGTGTCCTGGACAAGCAGCCGCTCGGCGTCGGCGTTGACGTACCCCTCATGCAGAGTGTCAAAGAACTGCTGCACCTCGGCGTCTTCCGGCTCCTTCCATCTTGGGTCAGGGACATGCGCATTGCAATCCGGCATCATGGCAATGATCTTGGACCGGCGCGAGTTATTGCACAACAGGACCACCCCCGTCGGCAGCTTGAACAGAGGCCCCTTGAGGACCTTGTCGGCCTTCGCGGCGGCCATCGCAACCTTGCAAGTCCGCTCGACCTCGCTGTCGCGGCCCACGTCAAGCTGGAAGAGCCGCTGGCAGAAATGGGCGTGCCCCATCACTGTAAAATTGTGGTCAAGGCCGGGACGAAGCCGCATGATGTCGGCGGAGTTCGTGAAGAGCCAGGCTGGCCTCCCCTTGTTATGCAGTGGAGCGATCCGGCGGCGGATGAAGTCCGCCCTGATCATCTCAAGGGTGAGGCCGGCCTGGGTGAGCCGGAGGATCCTGGTGGTGGCGACCGTGAGCTTCTCGTCGTCCGCATCGACGTCGCTCCAATCGCTTCTGCGGACCGGCGGCGCCCGGCGAACTTCGTAGAATGCCGGCGGGTCCTTCTCCTCAATCCAGCACCACCGACCCCGCCATTCTTCCCACCTCTCCTTCATGGTGCCCTCCGGATATGCCCCCTTGGATCTTGAGACCCAGGCGATGCAACCGGAGATGGCGCCCCCTGGTTGGATCCGAGGGGAGAAGTAATGGCGGAAGAGCGCCGTGTTGGGGTGCACCCCGGCGAAGCCCTCACAGAGATGCGCGAAATGAGCCATGCACGCAACCGCATTCGGAGTAAAATCCAGGAGGCGGAAGCCAAAGGTATGCATGACGTCGCTGAAGAAATCGGGGAAGGGAGGACAGAGCCCACAGGAAAAATAATCGTAAAGAAGGGGTACCAATTTGGGGCAGCCTCGGCGCAGTCGGCGGGGATGACGCGCGTGGCTGGATGCCCTGAATTCTCCCCCCCCCCGTCTTCACTCCCCATAGGGGCCTGAAGGAGTTCCGAAGCTCAAACACGTCCACTGTCGAGGGGAAGACGCTGGACTGCGTCCGCTGCACCGCCAGCTCACTCTCCGGCAGCTCCGGCGTCCTTGGCCACTCCCTTGCCCTTGGTGGATTTTGGCGCCATGGCGGCCGGGGGAGGAGGGCAGGGCAGAAGGCGGCGGAAGCAAAACGGCGGCAAGCAGGAATGAAGCTTGGAGAAGAAGAGGAAGGAAGGCGGAGGTTTTCGAGATTGGGGTTGCGCGAAGGGTAAAATGAACAGTGAGCCCGCGGTTATCCCTTTTTATGGGGAAGCCGCGGGTCGCGCTGCCCATTTACTGCGATGTGACGCATGCGTGTAGAAACCGCCCCACGCATGCCGCCCATGTCACGCACGCCCCTCCACGCCGCGCCGCGCGCGCGAGTCATGGGAAGCGCCAGGCGCGAAAAGTCTTACCGCGGTAAAAACCGCCCCGCTTGCTCGCGCACCGTTTTGGGCCTGGCCCAACAACGTGTCGCGCTTATGTGTGGCCCAGGCCCGGGGGCTCCTGTCGGTGTACAAAAAGAGGGGCACGTTTTTGTACCCCTTTACCTGTGCACGGGCAGTCGGAGCCGCGCCTACGGTCACACCAAGCAGAACAGGGGAGGTGAGCCAAGGTAAGACCGAAGCCCAAGATAACAAGAGCAACACCAAGGCCAAGACCACAAAGAGCAGAGGGACGAAGCAGGTTCCCCCGACAAGACCCTTGCTGGGGTAGCCTCATCAGCCCCGACAAGACCCTTGCCGGGGCGGCTCGCCCCACACCCACAGAGCGAGCCACCCTTGAGCCCACAGTCCCCAACGCCATCATCCACGTGGGGCTAGGGCTCGGGAAGGCACCTCTGTGGTGGCATGCAGATCTTTGTGAAGACATATTCAAGATCAGATGAGGATTAGAAGACGACGATCCTCGGCAAGATCCTTGCCGAGGAGGCCACCAGACCCCCGGCAAGGCCCTTGCCGGGGACGACAGCGCGCCATGGCAAGACCCTTGCCGGGCCGCACGGCAAGACCCTTGCCGGGCCACCCAGCAAGGCCAAGGACGCCAGCAGGACCACCGGCGACCAAGCTTCCACCGCCGTTCGCATGCAGCTGCCAGCCCAACTAGCTGGGCGGGCACCTGCGTGGCAACATGCAGTTTCCAGGCCAACTCATCAAGCACCTGCGTGGCGCATGCAGATCTTCGTGAAGGCTCCACCACCGCGCCACCTCAGCTGCCTGCCTGCCTACATGGCACCGCACGCATCGCTGGACAAGACGCGTGTCGAAGCGAGGAGGAGCGGCGACGGACGGGACGGGCCTCACCCCCGTCCCCGATAAAGCAAGGGGACACCTAAGCTACGCATTAAATGCGTCTTGTCCTGTAAGACGAGCGATAAGCTCAGGGCACTGTACGCCTTTCCACCTCCTGTGTGCCACTGTGGCAGCCCCTTCCGACTATAAAAGGAGGCCCATGGCATACTGGAGAAGGATTCGGCTCTTTCGAACCACGCACTCACTACAGCTAGTTCGAGAGCTCGAGAACTCTCTGAAATACACCCACCAAAGCAGGACTAGGGTTTTACGCATCCTCGCTGCCCGAACCTGGGTAACCGATCGTTGTGCTGTCTACTAGCCCTGCTCTTCTTGCAACCCCGCGCCCCGGCAACCATAGTAGGGATTCTTGTGATCCCATAGGTGTCGTTCCACACCGACACCCGCCAACACCGAGCGCAGGCTCATTGACGATGAGGCCACTGTACCCGTCGGTCTGGCAGAGGCCGTCGTGGCGTCGCTCCATAGTGACGCGCGCGTCTCCCTACCACCTATCCTCCGGGGCTCGACGTTGTCCTGGACGTGCTCGAGGGTCAGAAGTGGCCATCGAGACATCGTCGGGGTCTTGATCCAGCTGCGCCCACGTCGGCTGCCGTGGTGGGGACAGCCCCCTCCGTTCGGCCAGCAGTACGGGCGGTTGCTGTCGCTTGGGGAGGTCATGGCGGGCCAGCTCGTCATGGGCCCTCAGCTTCGACAAAGCCGAGCAGGCTCTGGATGGTGGCACGCCATTCATCCATTTGCTCGGCCGCTGGCTGGAACTTCAGTAGCAACTGAGCTCGCGCCATAGCTTCCATGGCCGTGCTTGGCATAGAAGTTGATGACGTCGACCGCACCGTCGTCCGGCTCCTGACGGTGCCAGTGGCGGCGGGGGTGCCGCGCCCACGCGGCTGTGGGACGACCACCTGGGCAACGGGGTCGCGCACCGGTGGTGCTCGAAGGTCAGCGGCTTCGTCGAGCGCAGCGGTCTGGTCGGCTCGTCCGAGAGGAGGCACATGGGCCACGGTCGCTCCCGCGGTGGGAGAAGCCGGAGGGTGATGGCTCACCCCGGACCGAGCGCGGTTGCTGCGGCTGTGCCCGTCAGTTGGAGGAGAGGGTGCAGACGGAGTGACTCCCTCGCCCGCACCTTGTGGAGCATGGCCGCCAAGGCTATGTTGATGTTGTTCTCCCTCGACATCTCCAGCCCCCGGGTCGGCCATGGGGGGAGCGGTGATGGCGCCACCTACTCCTACCATGCCCCTAGCAGCGCTCACGTCCTCGCTCGCCTCCGCATCCCCCGCAGCATTAGAGGCTGCGGGCGGCGGAGCCTTCGAGGTGGACGGGTGAGCCGAAGGACCAAACTTCTTCTTAGGCACCATGGTCGGCGGCATCGTCGAAGATGAAGATGGCGATGCAGATGACGTGCTGCGTACGCCCTCAGGTTCGCGCAATCGCTCCCCCTACCTGGCACGCCTATGGAACTAGGAGGCCCCTTGCTGGTTCGGTAGGGGTACAGCGCGTTGCACGAAGAGCAGACCAGTGCACGGCAGCACAACAGAGAGCACACAAGCAATTTACCCAGGTTCGGGCCGCCGCGAGGCATAAGACCCTACTCCTGCTTTAGTGGATTGATGGTGGAATGGGAATGGTGGAACGCAGTACACTTTGCCCGGCGGGGTTGCCGTAGGGCAAGAACGACTACGCGCGTATGGTGGTGTGGGTTCCTCAACTTTACAACCCTTCCTACGAGTGCCATGGCCCTCCTTTTATAGATTAAGGGGTCACCACAATGGCAAAGTGGTCATTATCTACTGATATGATAGCAAACAGTGCTATCATACCTAACTCTGCGGGCTAAGAGGGTGCATTAAATGCACCGCTTAGTGTCACATCACTGGTCGCCTGGCAAGGCTTGCCGGGCTATCTTGCCAGCTCCGCGCCTGTTCTCTTGACACGTCGCAGGACGGGTGTCATCTGTGGGTTTCTTCTGTAGGAAATGGCTGCCATGTGGCGAATGGCTTCCACATAATCATCTTGCAGCTTGACACCACACTGATTGACGACGTGGGTCGTGCTTGAGTGGTTGGTGGGGTGGTTCAGCCCCCGCGAGCCCCGGCAGGCTCTACCGGGGAGCCTTGATTTCTTGCTCCTGGTGGTGGACTCGCCCCTTGCATGACTCTTCTCCTGTCGATATCTCGCTCTTCTGGCTCAATCTCGATCTCACTGAACTGCATGCTAGTCCTTCAAATCTCTTGGTCCTTCGATCACTGGCTTGAGTTGGTGCTTCAGTTTTGTTCCCGTGCCTATGCACAGTCTGGGCAACTAATCCATGGTTTGTTGCACCAACAATTATGATGATGATAATATAGATGATCCTATGCTTGCTAAACTAAATAAGTTCTTGTGCTCCCTTAAAGTAAAAAAGCTGACTATGTTTCATATGCTTATGGAGATGGTGAGTAAGCACACCATCACCATTAAGGAACTCGAAACCCTCGTCACCGAGGAAAAGGAAAAGTATGAAATCCTTGAGCGGAAAGTCCAATATGAGGAAGCATGAAATGATGAACTATGCTTAAAAATTGGTGCAAACATTGATGTTCATGCTAAAAAACTTGCCTCCTTGAAAAAGGCCAAGAACTCTTGCAAGGAGTTGATGAATGATAAAAGTAAGCTTGTGGAATCGCATGCTTCTCTCTCTAAGGATTGTGAGGTTCTATCCATGTCTCTCAAGACTAAGGAAGAGGAGCTCACCCTTCTTTCGAAGAGCTTTGAGACGCTCAAGCTTACTTATCTTGAAACTCTAGCCAAGGCTTACTCTTCACCTATTATCAATGTTGATGCTTGTACTACTAACTCTAGTGGTGACCTAGCATCTATTCTTGAGGAAAATATCTTTCTAAAGGCACAACTCGAGAGAGGACTCATGGCATGTGCTCAAGGACAAAATAACATTAATGAGGTATTGAGCCAACACAATGAGGTGTGTGCCAAGGAAGGGCTCGGGTTTGACCCAAGCACAAGCAAGAAGAAGAAGACGTCTTCTCAAAAGTGCACCACCCCTCTCAAAAAAACATTTGTACGAGAAGGGCACAAGGAGAAAGGTAAGGTTGTGAGTGGGAAGGCCACTAGGGGCATGCCCAATCTCAACAAGCCAAAAGAGTTCATGCCTCCATCCTATGTACTTCGTAAAACTAAGGATGGGGAAGTTTATGCCAAATTTGTTGGTCCTCGTAATGCATTCCGGTTTTATGCTATTTGGGTCCCTAAGACCCTTCTGACTAACTTGAGAGGTCCCATTGCAAAATGTGTGCCTCTAACCAAGTCGTAAATTGTGTGTAGATTACTTTCTCTGGTGGAGTCAAATGGGTGATCGATAGTGGATGTACCAACCATATGACCAGAGATAGCAAATTGCTTTTCGATTTCATGGAAGCTATTCAACCATTTATGAGCATTATGTTTGGTGGAGGATCAAAAGGACAGGTACACGGGTTGAGCAAGGTGGCTATCACAAATGACATGTCTCTTGCAAATGTCATGCTTGTCCAATCCCTTAAATACCATTTGCTCTCCGTTTGCCAATTGGCTTATGTTGGTTGTGATACACTATTTGGACTAATGGATGTGAACGTCTTTAAGAGAGATACTCTCGAAGTGGCCTTTGTTGGAGAGTTGGATGGCAACCCTTTAAGAGAGATACTATCAAAGAGAGCACATTCCATGCAACTTGTCTAATGGCCAAGGCCGAGAAGGGGTGGCTATGGCATCGCCGGCTAGCCCATGTCGGCATGCGAAATCTTCAAGATCTCTTAAAGGGTAATCACATCATGGACAAACCAATGTCTCTTTTGAGAAAGATCGTGTGTGTAGTGCATGCATATCCGGGAAGCAACATCAATCAAAGCACCCACCCAAGAATAGTGTATCTACTTCAAGGCCTTTGGAGCTCCTTCATGTGGATCTTTTTGGGCCTCATTCATGGGATAGTCTTGGTGGGAAAAAGTATGGACTTGTCATTGTTGATGATTACTCAAGATATACATGGGTGTTTTTCCTCAAGTCCAAGGACGAGACGAATATCACCTTCATTGATTTTGCCAAGCAAGCACAATGCAAGTTTGACAAAGAAATCTTGGCAATAAGAAGTGGTAATGGCTCCGAGTTCAAGAACTACACCTTGGAAGAATTTCTTAGTGATGAAGGGATTGAGCATCAATATTCCGCACCATACACTCCTCAAAAAAATGGTGTAGCCGAAAGGAAGAACCGTACACTTGTGGAAATGGCAAGGTCCATGTCGGATGAATACAAGTCACCACATAGTTTTTGGGCCGAGGCTGTCAACACCGCATGCCATGCATCAAACCGGCTCTTCCTCCGCACGATATTGGAGAAGACTCCATATGAGCTCCTAATCGGGAACAAGCCAAATGTCAAGTACTTTCATGTATTTGGGTGCAAATGTTTCATCCTCAACAAAAGAGAATGGTTAGGAAAATTTCAATACAAAACAATTGAGGGCCTAATTGTTGGTTATGGATCAAACTCTCACACCTATAGAGTCTACAACAAATCCAATGGACGTGTTGTAGAAACTTGTGACGTGGTGTTTGATGAATTTAATGGCTCCCATGGGAAGCAAGTTGATCTAAGTGATGTAGGTGAAGAAGATCCTTCTCATGATATTTTGACCATGGGTGTTGGTGCTCTTCTTCCAATGGAACAAGAACCTCATGATGATGAAGAAGAAGATGGAAGTTGTACACATCATCAAGACATTTCAACACCCATACCACCACAAGCTCCTATTGCTCAAACAATGCCCGTTGTTCAAGTAGAAGAAGCAGATCAAGTCCCTCACCATGATCATCTTCAAGAACAAGATCATCACCAAGAGAAAGAACAAGAAAGTACAATCATTGATGATGAACCTTAACAAATGCAATATGAAGAAGAAGATCTTCCACCACACATTAATGATTCATATGTTGAGGATGTGGATGATGGAAATGGAGTTGAATCTCGTGAAACCCTAACCTCCATCATGCCCCGAGTGGCCGGTCATATTGATGTTGATCAAATTCTTACCGGCATATCGGAAGGTAGAGTCACTCGTAAACCATTGACAAACTTTTCTGCTCACTTTTCATTTGTCTCTAGTGTTGAGCCACTCAAGGTACAAGATGTATTAATGGACAATGATTGGCTCATTGCTATGCAAGAAGAGTTGAACAGTTTTGAACGGAACAAAGTGTGGTCTTTAGTTAAGAGACCAACTAAGGAACACAATGTCATTGGAACAAAATGGATTTTCAAGAACAATCAAGATGAGAATGGCGTAATCATCCACAACAAGGCAAGGTTAGTGGCACAAGGGTACTCACAAGTTGAAGGTTTGTACTTTGGTGAGACCTTTGCTCCCATTCCCCATCTTGAATCTATTTGCATCTTACTTGCCTATGCTGCTTTCAATGGCTTTGCATTACATCAAATGGATGTGAAGGGTGCTTTCCTTAACAGTCCTCTTCAAGAAGAAGTATATGTATCACAACCACTTGGGTTCATTGATCCTGATCATAAAGACTATGTGTATAAACTTCGCAAGCCTTTGTATGGCCTCAAACAAGCACCTCGTTCTTGGTATGATAATCTTAAGAAGTTTCTACTTGATGATGGCTTTGTGAGAGGGGTGATCGATCCCACTCTTTTTACTAAGAGGGAAAGGGGTGATTTGATCTTATGCCAAATCTATGTAGATGACATCATTTTTGGTTCTCGTAACATTCATTTGTGCAAGAAGTTTGCGGCCTCCATGACCAAGACCTTTGAAATGTCACTTAATGCGGACTTGTAGTTCTTTCTCGGATTTCAAATTCAAAAATTTCAAGAAGGAATTTTCTTGTCTCAAACAAAATACCTCAAGGATATTCTAGAGAAGTTTGACATGACAAATGCTAGCCCATGTAAGACACCCATGCCAACAAAAATTGTACTTACTGAAGACAAAAACGGTATCCCTTTTGACCCATCTCTTTACCACTCTATGGTTGGTTCATTGCTTTATCTTTGTGCATCTAGTCCAGACATCATGTTAAGTGTAGGCATATGTGCAAGATTTCAAGCTTCCCCTAGGGAAAGTCATCATAAGGTGGTTAAGCATATTCTTAGATACCTTGTTCACACCCCAAAGTTGGGTCTATGGTACCCCAAGGATGCCAAGTTTGATCTCATTGGGTACACGGATGTGGATTGGGCTAGAGACAAAGTCGGATGGAAGTCCACCTCCGGTGCATGTCAATTACTTGGACGCTCCTTGGTAAGTTGGTCCTCAAAAAAGCAAAATTGTGTCTCCCTCTCCACCGCCGAAGCTGAATACATTGCAACTGCCAGTTGTGCAAATCAATTACTATGGAAGAGGCAAACTTTGAAGGATTATGGTATCACCTATATATAGACATGTGCCTCTTATATGTGATAATGAAAGTGCCATCAAGATTGTTGAGAATCCCATTGATCATCTTCACACCAAGCACATTGATATTAGGTATCACTTCTTGAGAGACCATGTGCAAAAGGGTGACATTGATATTCCTCATGTTGGTACAGATATGCAACTTGCAGACATTTTCACCAAACCATTGGATGAAGCAAGGTTTTGTCAACTTAGGCGTGAACTTGGTATCTTGGAGCTTGACAACATTATGTGAAGTCTAGTAATCATGCATGCATTTACTTCATGTCTTATCTTGATGTAGGCATGTATTTAGGGGGAGACATTCAACTCATTAGTTCTCTCACCCTATATGATGCAAGAATCAACCAAACACTCTCAAAGTAACTATGTCATCACTATGTGACCATGGTACTTTAAATGATGGAGTTGTGATGATGGGTTCAAGGTTCTTATCCTTGCAGCACCATACCACAGTTACTCAAACATGGTGGCCTAGGCCACCACCCAATATTTACAGCAGCCTACTTAGTTTATCTCAGGTCACCATTTCTTTGTTATATGATCATTCTTTGTGCTCTATGTGCCACATCTCATAATAAAAACACTATTTGCCTGCCTAGCTAAAAACTATGTGAGATTCATCATATATAAATATATATATCCTTCAGTTATGTGAGTTTCATTTGACACCGGATTTTAGTATATCCTTCTGTCATCATTGTCATTTGACACCGGATTTCCGACATATGTCGGACGTCTGGTGACTCACAGCAACCGGTCGACCGGCACCACTCGGACGTCCGGTCGCTGTGCAGATTTCCTCGTCATTCCTCAGTAGTCATCCCAGCTCTCGGACGTCCGGGGTTTTCCGGTCGTCCGTTACCTAACTTATCTGGCGCACTCATCAGCTCCCGGACGTCCGACATATGTCGGTCGTCCGATAAAATCCGCGACCCATATAAAAACGGGGAAGGGGATTGACTAGGTCATTTCCCTAACCTTTCTCCCCTTCCCATCCCTTTCCTCTGTTCGCTGCCGCGCCGCCTGGGGGCGGATTCTTCACGCCGCTGCCAGGGTGCCTCGCTGTCGTCGGAGTCAGGCGCTGGCGGACGGATCCTCCGCCGATCTCATCCTTCCTCACCTCGATCCGTCTTGGTACTTCCCCTGTCCTCCATCTCCTCCCGTTGTTTGTTCTTGCGCATTGTGGTGATCCCCTTTTCACAAGTGGTCATCTCTGTAGGTGTGGCTGACCAAACCAAATTCAAGCACACCGCTCACAAAAATACCAGGGGCTCATCAGCTCGCGGTAATATTATTGCCCTATTCTTATCCTTGTGGTCTCTCATTTCCCCGATTCCTCATTTCCTTGTGGTAATGAGTATCCCCTGTTCATGCTGATTTTCAGCGTCTCGTCGCGGTGGCTTAGGTGAATCGCAAGAGCGTCTTTGTTCGCGCAAGTGGGCTGGGAAACCGCCTGTCTACGAGGATACTTCTTCACCTGAAGGGTCTGACTATGAAGAGGAGATGGAATACGAAGAACGAGCAGAGTATGTTGCTGTTCGGGCAAATGTTCCCAAGCCTGGAACACAGAAGCCCTCCTACATGCCTCCTCCACCTCCAAATCAGCCTCCCGGTGATGCTCGCCGCATTTCTTTAGAGCCTCCTCCGTCTCTAGGCCATGAAATAAAGGATTTCACTTTAGTATCCAAACCTGCCTACCTTAAGTTTCATCACGATGTTGACCAATTCTTTGTTGAGAATGACTCGATGGATTCTCGTTTTCGTACCAATGTTTAGGCAGACATTTTCACCACGGTCATTGTTCCTAAGGGGCTGTCTGTTCATCACTATGTTGACTTAGAACATATACGTTCTCACCCCATGAAATATCTGGGAGCCATTGAACTCATTGAGTCCTCTGGTCTTGTTGCTCCGTTTGCTTTTCACCATGATTACAATCATGTAGCTATTCATCAGTTCTATGACACGTGTTTCTTTGGTCCTGACAAGACAATCACCTAGATGACCTCTGACACTAAGCTCACGGCCTCTTATGCTCAGTTTGTTGCCGCTCTTTGAGCTTGATGAAGTGGAGCCACACCATCTATCCCAAGATGGGTGACAAAGGTGTCGGCGTTTTGGGAACGGGGGTCCCCAGACTTGCCTGGCTGCGGCCCACGGCGTGGCTCCACCAGCGGCCCCGTATGACCCATCTTCACCAGCAAACACTCAAGACCCTCGTGAGGGGCCAAGCCTCGCGAGGCGGACGACGCAAGACCCCCTCAGGGGCGGCCTCACCAGGCTGGCTCGCGAGGAGCGGAGAGATCAAGGCAAGGGGCACCTCGCGAGGTCCCTGTGACGCAAGCCATGACGACCATGACCAGGCAGGCGCCAGGCGGGCACCAGCGCGCGCAGTGTCCTCATTTCCTCTTTGGTGCTAAAGAGGCAAGCGTAGGCGAGGAGTCCCGAGGCATCAGGCAAAGGTTTCCATATCAGTGCAACAAGACCAAGACCAGCAGGACGGCAGGACGGAGGTCACCATGGAGCCCAAGACGGCGTCACCACCAGAGCCTTTGGCAGGCGAAGACCACCTTTAGTCCGGATAACTTGTACTAGTTGTCTCCCTTCGAATTTGGCTGTTGTTGGATCCCTTCCCGCTCAATATTTGGGGAGAGGACCAGGGCCTCTATAAATAGGACTAGCCACCACCATAGAAGGGGGGACAGGGGACGGATCATTCAGATCACCCTCAACTACACCATCTCACCAAGCACAAGAGCACCTCTCCTCAGGAGGCTGTTCTTCCCCTTGTAACTGTTCATCCTCAGCCCAAGAGGCAATCCACCACACCACAATGGAGTAGGGTATTACACCACACGGTGGCCCAAAACAGTATAAACTCTTGTGTCTCTCGTTCTTTGGGTTCGTCGAGCTAGGCCTTGCGATCGTTGCACGAGTGAGCTAGGGAGAGGGAGGGCGATCTTCGTGCACACCCCAGTGTTTGAACCTCAAGGGTTTGCCGGAACCCGAAATCCGACATTTGGCGCGCCAGGTAGGGGTGCGTCGGAGCCTCTCTTCCGCTAGTTAATCCGCCGACACTCCGCAGTTCCGATGTCCGGCAACCCGAGGACCAACGCCGACCACTGGGTAGCTTGGCCAGCCCGGGCCGCGTCGTCTGCCCAAGAAGACCTCAACCCCGCGCTCCAGGCGGCACGCGCACCGTCAAACGCTGCGGGGCACGGGCGGCGCGGTCAAACGCCATCCACCCTTACTCCACGGCAAGCGCGGGCAGCCTCAAGGGCCTCAAGCTACGCCGCGGCCACGGCGCCGCACACCCGACGGGAACAAGCAAACATGAGGGCCACGCTCATGGTGGCTCGGGAGCTGCTGCGATGCCGACTGATGGAGAGCGGCCGAGACGCGTTGCTGGAGCGTGTCGCCGAGCTATTGGACGCCGCAGCCAGGGGTACTCCGCCCTTCTGCTCCTTGCTTAAACCTCAGACTGCGACCGGATTGCACAGTGGGCCTCGATGCGCCCACGCGCCCCCGGGCGCACCAGGACGTTTCGTCGGCATCGGCACAGCCAACAGCACTGGCCACCCAACTGCACCTGTGCCTTCCCCAATGGGCGCAGGCATGAGCATTGCCACCCACGGTCCCGGTAGGATGCCGCCCTACCACCCTCGGAGTGGCCGCCAGGCCGGCCGGCGTGGAGCACGGGGCACTTCAGCGAGGTTTCCGGGGCGACGGCTCTGGAGGCCTATGTGCCCCGCATGATGGAGCAGGAGTACACGCCAGAAGATGACCCCGGCACGTTTCTCGAGCTGGGTTGGGAAGAGAAGACGCTGGAGTTGAGGCCTTCCAAGAGCCACCTGGGAACCTCGCCGACCACGCCGGCGACAACAGCTACAGGGTACCACTAATCTCTCAGGAGTAGGCTTACGCTAACCATGGGTCGCAAGTGAATCAGCTCACAGCGCCGGATGACGGCCCTAGCATGGCAGCCCCCCTCCCACCAAGGGAGGCGCACTGGGGGCTGCATAGGAGGAGCCAGGAGCAAGGCCCCTCCCCGCGTTGCACGGAGCAAGGCGTCATCCGGAGGTAGGCCCTCTGCCGGGGAGGCGCTGGTGAGCCTTCCCCCCGGCAGAGGACCCGTGGTCGCCGAGGGCACCGCCAGCGTCCCCTTTGCCAATTGGCATCGTCCTGGTTTCCGGACGCCACAATGGTGGTCGAGGGCGGCGCAAGGCGGTGCCCTCGTCTGGCAATATGAAGCAAGGCTCACGCCTGTGAAGGTTTCCGCTCATGACACTCTCACGTAATAATGAGTGGGGCTGTACACGCCCCGGAGTCTCCGGAGAGCCGCCCTCGGGCCTCGGGGGATCCCGCCCACATCCTAGTGGAGGCGCCATGCTCCGTGCTGGTGGAAGACTCGAAGACCAGAAGCCTAGCTAGGTGCCGGATGCGGCCATTTGCTTTTGACCTCTTTTCTGTAGCCCTGTTTTCTGGCTTTGGATTTAAGTTTGAAGTTGAATTTTCATTGGTATGCGCGGGGGGGGGGTGTCTTTTCTCGTTCGTGCGATTTCTTGCGATCTGGTTCCTTGCCTTGATTCGGAGTTCGCACCTGCTGCCTCCCCCTCGCGAGCGGGGGCTGGGCGCGGCACACCCACGCTGCGCGCACGTCCTGCCATGGCCGGCGCTTGCTTCTCGCGAGGCCCTCTCGTACGGAGCAGCAGGCTCCTCAGAAGCTCATGACCTCACGAGCTAGTTCAGAACTTGTCCTAGCTAAGGTAAATTACAGCAGCGAGCTTGCAGCCGGACTTGCGGGCTCAAGAAAACACATCTCCAGCTTGGCCTAAGGAATAAAAGCAGTAATCTATTTACATGAGGGGCTCCTCCTCCCAAAATGCTCTTACAACTTCCAGGGCCGTGCCCGAGCTTCCGCATGCAGGGTCAACGACAAGGAAGCACGGGCTCAATCAGACATGTCGCTCACTTCGTCCTCCGGGCCGCCCTCGGACACGTCGCCGGCATCGTCGTCGTTGTCACTGGCATCACCGTCACAATCGCCGGCGCCGCCCTCACTATCGTCGACCACGTCACCTTCATCCGCCACGACCACCACCGCGTCGTCCTCGGAGGTGAAGGCCCTGACTAGAGCATCCACATTGTCTTCCACCCAGCGAGCCAGGTCGCCCCGGATGGCCTCGGGTACAGGGGTAATGGCGGCGTCAAAATCGAAGTCGGGGTAGATGTTCTGGAGGTGGCTGAAGACGCGGGGGAACGCCGCGCCCGAGCAGGCCACGGACCCTCTCTTCAACAAGCTCGCGAGCCCTCTCGGATCGGTTCTCCAGGCGTGTCACCACATCAGTAAAAAAGCAGAGGTGACTGGCATAATCGTTCGCGTGGGGATGAGGGGCATGTTCGTCGCAGATGTTGCCCAGCGTCGCGTTGACTCTGATCCTGAGGCCTTGGAGCATGGGGGCGTGCTCGCACTCCAGCGTCTGCCACCAAAGCGCTTCCTCCCTGCTTTGCTATGCGAGAGACTCGGCAGCGGTGACCCGCTGCTGGAGTGGGAGCAGTTTGGCGCGGGCAAAGGCCAGTTGGGCCTGCACAGAGATCAGGGCAGCAGCGGCACGTTTCTCGCGCTGCTCCGCCTCTGCTAACCTCGACCTCAAGGCAGAACCCCGGCCATCAGCTTCAGCTCCCACAAGCTCCAGCTTCATGCCATACATGTTGTCGAGGTCAGCGCGAGCCTCCGCCACCCTGCTGTCGACCTCCTTCTGGATCCTCGCCTCGCGCGCGTTAGCGGCATCCTCCGCTTGGGCAACTTGGCGCTCCCTCATCTCCAACCTCTCAAGCTCAAGGCTGTGCTCCGTGGCTTCCAGCGCCAGCGTCTCCTCGCACTTTCGGATCTCTCCCTCCTCGGCAGGCGTCCCCTTCATTGATGCTAGGGCGGCCCTGTGCACCTCCACCTGCTGCTCCAAAGAGGCGTTCAAGGCCAGGAGCTCCCGCCTGTGCTCCTCGGCGATTGCACGGCGATGGTCGGCCTCCCTGGCCTCCTCCAAGGCTCGGGCGCTGGCCTCGCGGGAGGCTGCCAGGGATGCCTCGGCCTCCGTGTTGGCATGCTCACGCTGGAGGCGCCCGAAGTTGATGGCTACCTTCAGTTGATGCCACTCCTCCGCCAGTCGGAGACCCTCGGCTTCAAGGCGCATGCCAACATCCACGAGTTCTCCGCCAAGCCGGCTCATCACGCCATTGCCTCCTGAAAGAGCTCGTGGCGGACGACACTCCGCTCGCGCGCAAGCTTGAGTGCGCGACCAGGCCCATCTCCCGCAGCAGGGGTTGCTGAAGGGGCCCGAAGCGGCTCGCTCCCTCCCAGCAGGGGGCTGGGGGCTGGCGCTTCCCCGATCACCGTCTGGGACACGGCGAAGGCCTGGATGGGTGAGGGCCCACTGCTCGGAGTAGAAGCCAGGATCAAAGCCATCCAGCCGCCGTCCACAACCAGAGGGGGAGCCCTTGGCGCACTTGTCGTGCCCCAGACGAGGTCACAAAGGAGAGACAGAAAAGGCGCGGGCTTGAGCCTCCAAGCTAGCGTGCTTGCCTCTCCGGCCGACCTCGCGCCGGGTGCGGCACGCTGGCTTGGGGCGCTCAAGGCCAGCGGGGCATTCGAGGCAGGAGGAGGTTGCTTCCTGGGAGACTTCGTGGCCCTAGCAGAAGGGACCCTGAGGAGCCACCGTCAGGAGGAGAAGCAGTGCTCACAAAATTACAAAGATAAGGTACTCACTCGTCTATGGCGATATACTTCCTATGCTTCAACGGCCGGACGGCACCACTGCTGCAGCTTGGAGACACTTTCCTCTTGCGGAGCGCGTCGAAGTCCAGACGGAGCCGGCCGAAGTGTTGGATGCAACAACCAGCGCAGGGCGCGGCTGGCGAGGTGCCCGATGAGGCGGCCTCGTGAGTGCCGGGCTGAGGGGAGCCCTCGGGCTCTGCCTCATGATGACCTGCTGACACCACGGAAGCCTCGGCCTCAGGAATAGCGGATTGCATCGCCCCCTGAGTTGTCACCCCAGGACAATTGTCACGGGCTCCCGGAGATGGCACCTCGGGAGCCTCGCGCGGCGTCGACGCGTCAGCGCCCCCGGCCTCCAGCTGTGCTCGCCCCCCTGCATCCACTCTCGGGGGGAGTTCGGCGCTGGTGGCAAGGAGGGGGACCACGGAGACAGGGTTCTCGCGGGGCCCTTCAAGGCCGACTGGACGCAGCCCCCATTCATCGAAGGCAGGCATCTGCCTCACGAACTCCACCCTGTTTGAGCAGCAGTAGAAAAGAGAGCCATCCTGCGGCATATCGGTTGGCGAGGGGTCGCCCGTCAGGACCTCGAGCATCGTTCTTCGTGCCTCAGGCAGAAGCCCCGACTCCTGAAGCCTCATGCGATCCTGGCCACCGGACAGGGCCCACATCAGCTGGGAATGGCGCTGGAGTGGGGCAACGCGGCGTCGGAGGAACTCCTTCACCACCATGGGTGCAGTCACACCGAAATCTTTCAGCCTCTTCAACAGGAGCCAGACGAAGACAAGGCGGGAGTCCCTGCTTCTCGTGGCCCCAACCGGAGAGAGCAGGGGGCTGAGCACGCCAACATCCACATACACCCATTGTGTCCGAAACCCGCTCGCAGATGGTGGGAGCTCAAAGTCAATTCCCGAGCCGGCCGTCGCAGCCATGGCCTGGAAGCTCAGGCATCCCGAGCTTTGCCGAGGATCAGTCTGGTGCAGCGAGAAGAAATGGCGTAGTAGGGCCACAGAAGGAGCAATGCCCACCATTGCCTCACATACGAAGGCGAAGACAGCAAGAAGGGAGACTAATTGGGGACCCAGGTGCAACATATGTATCTGATAGTGGGAGAGCACGGCGTTGAAGAAGGCGGAGAAGAGAGGAACCAGGCCAGCCCACAAGGCGTCGATGAAGAATTGGACCTCAGTGGCTGTCCTATCGACGGAGGCGCGGGATGCAGGCCAGGCCGCCGTCCTCCCCCATTCGTTGAAGTCAGCGGCGAGAGCGGGGCGCACCTTGTCCATGGCCTCCTGGTTGAGCACCAATGACCGGCCCACAACGGGTTTGATGGCTGGGGGTGGCCCGGCTGAAGACTGAGACTTCTTCTTTCCCTTCTCCGTTCGCCGAGGCGCCATGGCGACAAGGAGAGCCAAGCTCAGGGCAGATTGGAAGAGGAGGTTGCTGATTCGGAAAGGCAGGAGACTAGGAGGGGCGCGTCGCCAAGCAATGGGGGATAACTATGTAAATCACGGTGGCCGCCTAGCTAGGCGGATATCAAGGCTGCGTGGGGAAGCGGGCCGCGCACATCCCATTGGTCGCCACGTGTCAAGCGGGTCCACAGGCTGTTGGGGCCCGTGGAGCTCCGCACTTGCCCCTTGGCTTTGCCTCGAAGCCATGTCCAACCGCACCTTGGGCCCGGGTGCTACTGTCGGCATTCTGGGAACGGGGGTCCCCAGACTTGCCTGCCTGCAGCCCACGGCGTGGCTCCACCAGCGGCCCCGTACGACCCATCTTCGCCAGAAAATATTCAAGACCCTCGCAAGGGGCCAAGCCTCGTGAGGCGGACGACGCAAGACCCCCTCAGGGGCGGCCTCACCAGGCGGGCTCGCGAGGAGCAGAGAGATCAAGGCAAGGGGCACCTCGCGAGGTCCTTGTGACGCAAGCCATGACGACCATGACCAGGCGGGCGCCAGCGCGCGCATTGTCCTCGTTTCCTCTTTGGTGCTAAAGAGGCAAGCACAGGCGAGGAGTCCCGAGGCATCAGGCAAAGGTTTCCATATCAGTGCAACAAGACCAAGACCAGCAGGACGGCATGACGGAGGTCACCATGGAGCCCAAGACGGCGTCACCACCAGAGCTGTGACGCCTGGATAATTATGCTACAGTAAACCTACGCTAATGATGCCACGTCACCTCTCTTAGTGTTGATAATCTCGCGTTAGTTCAAAACCGGATCGAAATTCAAATTCAAAATATGGCAAACAACAAAAGTTTTCAAAAATTAAAACTAAAATGTTCGGGTTGTTTCAAATATCGTAAGAAATTATGGTGGAGAGACCAAGCTTTGATAAAATGTTTAAAGGCTCTAAAGTAATTAAAACAGCAGATATGACAATTAATTAAATGCCTTTTAAAAATAATAATAATGCAAACTATTTTAATCAGGTGTCAAACTTTTTGGGGCAGTAGAATAAATTATAACATTAATTTAGGAGTTGTATTTATATTTTATAAAACAGGAATTAAAAGAATAAAATAGAAAAGAAAATATATAAAAAAAGAAACAGAATGGAAATAAAAAGAGAGAGAGAACCCCCCTGGCCAACTGGGCCAAACGGCCCAGCCGGCCAGCCACTAACCCAGCCGGCCCACCCATCTCCTCTCCATAACCCCCCTGGGGAAACCCTAGCCCAACCGAACCCCCCTTTCCCCTCCCGACCCGATCTGGATCGGGAATGATCCCCACTCCCTCCTCTCTTTCTCGATCCAGTCTGGATCGGTGCCCCATCGCCCGATCCCGCCCACATCGTCGCCCCTCGCCACTGTTCGCCGGAGCCACCCCGTCACCGGAGCACCTCCTCGCCTTTTTCCCCGTCGGATCGCTCGAGCCCGGAGCCGCTCGACCCCCCTGCGAACCATCGCCGGACGCCCCCCGCGGTCCTCTCCGTCGCCGGCGCTCCCCGTCCCCGTCGCCGATGCCACCTCGCCGGACTGCTTCACCTGCGTCGCCGTCGTCCCCGACCCCCTCCACGAGCCCCGCTGCCCCGTCCCTACAAATCTCGGTGAGGCCACGGCCTCGTCCTCCTCCTTCCCTGCCTCTGATCGAGGCCGACCGCACACACGCGCGCCCGCACGGCCATAGCCGCGCCCTCTCCCCCGTGAGCCGCCCCCTCTCCTCGCACTCCCTCGCCCCGCGACCATCGCCGCGCCCCGCGCGCTCCGGCCCCGCGCTCACCGCGGGCGGGCCGCGCCCTGGACACGGGCGGCACCGACCGGCCGTGCCCGTCGTCCCACGCCCTCTACCGCCCCGGGACCGCGGCCTCCTCCCTGTGCTGGCCTCACCCCGCCATTGTCTGCGCGCGTGCCCGCCGTGGCCGCGTTCGGTCACCAGACCACATCGCCTCGTCTGCCCGTTGCCGTGCTCCGGCACCCGGAGCCCCCTCTGCCCCCGGCGGCCTTCGGCCCGTGCCGCGTACGCGCTCGACCCGCCGGGCCCGCGCCTCGGCCGCGCTCACCGCGGCCCCGCCTCCATCGTGCCCGCACGTCGCAGTCCTTGCCCGGCCCCATGAGCGCACGGCCCCTGCCTCCCTGCGTCGCCGGCGCCCCACCGTGCCTCGCCAGTCCCGCGCCGCGGCTGGCCTGGGCGAGTGCCCGCTCGGGTGCGCCCGCACCCGGCGCCCCAGCGCCCGCTAGCAACCGCCCCGCGGTGGCCCTGTGTGCCACTGACTAGGGGGCCCACCTCTCAGAACGAAAAATGATTTAAAAAAATTAATATATATAAAAAATAAATAAAAATAATAAATTAATTAATAAAAATTAATAAATGAATAAATAAAGAAAATAAAAATAAAAATAAAACTAATTAATTAATTAGTTAATTAACCCTGTTTAGATTAATCTAATTTAATTAATTAGTTTAATTATTAGTTAATTAATTAGTTAACCCTAATTACCCTAATCTGTCTATGACAGGTGGGACCCACGTGTCAGATGACTGCTGACGTCAGCATGATGTCATGCTGATGTCATCGCAACACTGTTTCGGATAATGTATATATTAAATAATTAAATAAATTCCAGAAATTAATAAAATCTTTAAAATTTAATATAAAATAAACCGTAGCTCGGATGGAAAAACTTTGTACATGAAAGTTGCTCAGAACGACGAGACGAATCCGAATACGTAGCCCGTTCGTCCACCACACCTCCCTAACCTATCGAACACGCAACTTTCCCCCTCCGTTTCATCTGTCCGAAAATGCGAAACATCGGGAATACTTTCCCGGATGTTCCCCCCTTCGCCGGTACCACCTACTGCCGCGTTAGGACACACCTAGCACCGCTCATTGTCATGTCACGCGTCGTCTTGCTTATGTTTGCATTGTATTTACTGTTTCTTCCCCCCTCTTCTCTCCGGTAGACTACGAGACCGACACTGCTGCTGCCCAGTTCGACTACGGAGTTGACGACCCCTCCTACTTGCCAGAGCAACCAGGCAAGCCCCACCACCTTGATCACCAGATATCGCCTATTCTTCTCTATACTGCTTGCATTAGAGTAGTGTAGCATGTTACTGCTTTCCGTTATCCTATCCTGATGAATAGCCTGTCCTTGTTTCTACTGTTGTTACCTTTACCTGCAATCCTACATGCTTAGTATAGGATCCTAGTTTTCCATCAGTGGCCCTACATTCTTGTCCGTCTGCTGTGCTATACTATCGGGTCGTGATCACCTGGGCGGTGATCACGGGTATATACTTATATACCATATACATGACACATGTGATGACTAAAGTCGGGTCGGCTCGTAGGAGTACCCGCAATTGGATCTTTGTGGTGGAGCGACAGGGCAGGTTGAGACCGCCTAGGTGAGAGGTGGGCCTGGCCCTGGCCGGCGTCCGCAGTTACTTCGACATAACACGCTTAACGAGTTCTTGGTATTTGATCTGAGTCTGGCCATTTGGTCTATACGCACTAACCATCTACACGGGAGTAGTTATGGGTATCCCGGCGTCATGGTATCAGCCGAAGCCTTCGTGACGTCAGCGACTGAGTGGCGCGCGCCGGATTGGAATGGAACGCCACTAGGCTAGGTCTGCTTCCGGCTGCGTACGCAACGTGCAGGTGTGCAATGGGCGATGGGCCCAGACCCCTGCGCGCATAGGAGTTAGACCGGCGTGCTGACCTCTCTGTTGTGCTTAGGTGGGGCTGCGACGTGTTGATCTTACGAGGCCGGGCATGACCCAGAAAAGTGTGTCCGGCCAAATGGGATCGAGCGTGTTGGGTTATGTGGTGCACCCCTGCAGGGAAGTTTATCTATTCGAATAGCCGTGTCCCTCGGTAAAAGGACGACCCGGAGTTGTACCTTGACCTTATGACAACTAGAACTGGATACTTAATAAAACACACCCTTCCAAGTGCCAGATATAACCCGGTGATCGCTCTCTAACAGGATGACGAGGAGGGGATCGCCGGGTAGGATTATGCTATGCGATGCTACTTGGAGGACTTCAATCTACTCTCTTCTACATGCTGCAAGATGGAGATGGCCAGAAGCGTAGTCTTCGACAGGATTAGCTATCCCCCTCCTATTCTGGCATTCTGCAGTTCAGTCCACTGATATGCCCCTTTACACATATACCCATGCATATGTAGTGTAGCTCCTTGCTTGCGAGTACTTTGGATGAGTACTCACGGTTGCTTTTCTCCCTCTTTCCCCTTTCTGTACCTGGTTGTCGCAACCAGATGCTGGAGTCCAGGAGCTAGAGATCCCGAGGATGATTCTACATGGAGTTCGGCTTCGAGGAGTAGTTAGGAGGTCCCAGGCAGGAGGCCTTGCCTTTTCGATCGTTGCTACTTTTGTGCTAGCCTTCTTAAGGCAAACTTGTTTAACTTATGTCTGTACTCAGATATTGTTGCTTCCGCTGACTCGTCTATGATCGAGCACTTGTATTTGAGCCCTCGAGGCCCCTGGCTTGTATTATGATGCTTGTATGACTTATTTATGTTTTAGAGTTGTGTTGTGATATCTTCCCGTCAGTCCCTGATCTTGATCGTACACATTTGCGTGCATGATTAGTGTACGGTCAAATCGGGGGTGTCACAAGAGCCTTTGGCAGGCGAAGACCACCTTTAGTCAGGATAACTTGTACTAGTTGTCTCCCTTCGAATTTGGCCGTTGTTGGATCCCTTCCTGCTCAATATTTGGGGAGAGGACCAGGGCCTCTATAAATAGGACTAGCCACCACCATAGGAGGGGGGATAGGGGACGGATCATTCAGAACACCCTCAACCACACCAGCTCACCAAGCACAAGAGCACCTCTCCTCAGGAGGCTATTCTTCCCCTTGTAACTGTTCATCCTCAGCCCAAGAGGCAATCCACCACACCACACTGAAGTAGGGTATTACACCACATCGGTGGCCCGAACCAGTATAAACTCTTGTGTCTCTCGTTCTTTGGGTTCGTCGAGCTAGGCCTTGCGATCGTTGCGAGAGTGAGCTAGGGAGAGGGAGGGATCTTCGTGCGCACCCCAGTGTTCGAACCTCAAGGGTTTGCCGGAACCCGAAATCCGACAAAAGGGTCCTATAACGGGTATTGTATTGATCTCATGTATCATGTCTTTGAGCATCCCAACAGAAAGATCAATGTTCCTCACTTCCTGCGGCATGAGATTCGTCTTGCTACTCTTTAGTACAAGCGGGCCTTTCCTCATGCTCCTTTCTTTAGGCCTTCATTGAGAGTATTGCTCCTTTTCCCATTGCTTGGACTCATGTCCATCCGCGGTGGATCATTCCACCTCATATGGAGGATGATTGGGCTCCCAAGAAATCCACATTTGCTCGAAGGTCTACTGCTCAGTCTCGCCCTACTCGCCCCTAGCTCGGGGTCTTTCATCCGCATTGCTCGCTTTCTCGGGAAGGCCCATTCAGCCATGATGAAGGCCTTCTCCTTCTACTATTCACAAAACCATGATGTGGTCACTCACATGGTGTCCTCTAAGAATGCTTTGAAGGCTCGTCTCAGAGCCTCCGGAGCCACAGATGTGAGTGGGGATGAGCGTCTTCCTGAGGCTCCTCCTTTCGAATTTGGTTTCCCTTCTAGCCCTGAATGGGCTTATTTCTTTGACGAGGCAGGAGGCAGTGGTTCCCATGGCGACGATGATGACAGTGATGATCTCTGAGGGTGTGGTGGCTTTCACGGTACCTTCCCCTTTTGGTAATTGATGCTAACGGGGAGGAGATTTATCATAGACTAGTCTTACCTCTATTATTTATGTATGATGAACCACTATGTTGAGCTCGTTGGACCATTATGTCTTATGTGTTAAGTTGAACTACTATGATATGATATATGTGTTCTTAGCATTATGCTATCTATGTATGTTGAGATGAGTTCTATGGTGTATTATTTGTATAATGCCATTCTGTGCTATGAAATGTTCTATGTGCCCTTTATCAAGTAATTATGAGCTCATGACCATATTCAGTTTCACTATGCATACAATAAGGGGGAGCACTGTTACAAATCTCTCACAAGCATCATAAGTGTATTTATTTTGAGAGCTATATGTATGTTGTCATGAACTACCAAAAAGGGGGAGATTGAAAGTGAGACCATGCCCTTAATCAAATTTTGATAGTTTTTGACAACATACATATAGGGAACTAATCAATTCTGTCAAGTGCATCTCAGGTTTTGTTCCCGAAAGATATTAGTGTGGTTCAAAAATGACATATTCAAGATACTCAAAGGAAGGTGAAACAAGACACAAAGCTTTAGACCCTTCTCTGTTTTCCTTTTATTTGAGTATAGGGATCCCGCACTATTAAGAGGGGATCACTGGTTCTCGCAAAAGATTTGCTCAAAATCTAGGATAAAATCTCTTAGTAAGTGTTCCTATATTAGCTATGCTATTTGGCCTCTGTTTTCGTCCGGACGATCGAAGGTCTCCGGACGTCCGGTGCTTCCCAGTCCTCCGGATATCCGGTGGCATGCCACAGAACAAGAACTCTCGGATTTCTAGTCCTTTCAGACGACCGGCATTCGGACGTCCGATGGTGACCGGTCATCCGATGCCACTTCACAGAGCCAAAATTAATGGAAGTCCGTTCCCTCCGGACGACTGATACGTCTCCAAGGTATATATAATTTATGAAGTATTCATGCTGTTATTTTATCATTCTTGGATGTTTTACAATCATTTTATAGCAACTTTATTTCATTTTTGGGACTAACCTATTGACCCAGTGCCCAGTGTTAGTTGCTGTTTTTTGCTTGTTTTTTACATCGCAGGAAATCAATACCAAACGGAGTCCAAATGCAATGAAACTCCACAGGGATTTTTTATGCACCAGAAGGAACCCAATGGGCCAGAGCTGCACCTGGGGGTGCCCCGAGGGGGGCACAAACCACCAGGGCGCGCCAGGTTGGGTTGTGCCCACCTCGGTGGCCTCCCGCACCCCCTCTTTGCACTATAAATTCCCAAATATTCCGAAACCCTTCGGGGTTAACCTAGATCAGAAGTTCCGCCACCGCAAGGCTCTGTAGCCACCGAAAACCAATCTAGACCCCATTCCGGCACCCTGCCGGAGGGGGGAATCATCTCCGGTGGCCATCTTCATCATCCCGGCGGCCACCGCGATGAAGAGGGAGTAGTCCACCCTCGAGGCTGAGGGTTTGTACTAGTAGCTATGTGTTTGTTCTCTCTCTCATGATCTACATCATGGGCTTTGTTAATATAGTCAGATCATATGATGTTTCTCCCCTCTATACTCTTGTTATGATGAATTGAATCTTTACCCTTCAAAGTTTTGTCTTGTCGGATTGAATATTCAGAGATGAGAACACATGATATATGTCTTGCAATATGACTACTTGAGGTTAAAATGAGGTATCCTATTGGTTTACTTGATATGTGTTATGGCATTCAACTCGCGGATTCCCGCGGTGATATTGGGGTAATCTATGCATAGGGTTTGATGCACGTTTTTCTCCGACGGAAACTTTGGGGTCTCTTTATGGTTCTTTGTGTGGATTGAGTGTTATGAATATGAATTTGCTTTGGTGTTATTCTAGTACGAACTCTAGGATAGATCAAACAGAAAAATAGCTTTGTGTTATTTTAGTACGAACTCTTGAATAGATCGAACGGAAAGAATAGCTTTGAGGTAGTTTCGTACCCTACAAACAATTCCTATATTTTGTTCTCCGCTAATAGGAACTCGGGAGTGATTCTTTATTGCACTTTGAGGGATAATCATATGATCCAACTATGTTAGCATTGTTGAGAGGTCGCACTAGCGAAAGTACGGACCCTAGGACTCGTTTTAAAGCATTGCAAAACTGTTTTTGTGCCCCTTTAATATTTGCTACCTTGCTTTATTTATTTATTCAGACTATAAAAATAGATTTCTACCATAAATATTACACTTTCATCACCATCTCTTTGCCGAACTAGTGCACTTATACAATTTGCCATTATATTTGGTGTGTTGGGGACACAAGAGATTTCTTGTATTTGGTTGCAGGGTTGTTCGAGAGAGACCATCTTCATCCTACATCTCCCACGGATTGATAAATCTTAGGTCATCCACTTGAGGGAAAATTGCTACTGTCCTACAAAAATCTACGCTTGGAGGCCCAACACGAATCTACAAGAATAAAGTTGCGTAGTAGACATCAACGACCGTGCACCGGATGACCGACACTCTCAGACGTCCACTCCTTGTGCGTCTTCCCTCTCTACTACTGCACTAGATCATTGTTTTCTCTGTGTGCCGGACGACAGGTGCTTGTCGGACGTCCAGTCCAACTTTTCTCACCGGACGACCGGTACCTGTCATACATCCGGCGTCTGTGCAACATAAGTGACCCCCAATGGTCATTTTGCACAATGACTATAAATATCCTCTTCCCACCCCGTGGGGGAGCGGTCCAACACAGTGCAAAGATTCCAAGAACACCTTTCTCTCTCACTCTCTCTTGCTTTCACCAAATCCTAGATCCCAAGAGCATTTGTGAGGATTCTTGAGTGTTGTTCTAATGAAAAGATATATCGTCTCTCTCTCATCCTGACAACCAAAGGAATTCGTGATTTGAGCAAGTTTTGAGTGGTTCCCTTGATCTTGTTACTCTTGGAGGTTGGAGACTCCTTGGTGGTAGGAGTCATTCAGTGAGGAATCAAACTATTGTGATTTCCCCCGGATAGTTTGTGAGGGTTTGGAGACCACCCCAAGGTCTACCACTGTGGCCAGCTGTGGCCTTCGAAGCCATTCCGAGAAGCTACTTCGGCTTAGTGCAGAAGCTATGCGACGCCGCGCCCTGGATTGACGCTTTGGAGCGCTCCGTATGCATCTAGGGAGCTCGGATGGCACTCGTGAAGACAATGGTGCACTGGCCAAAGATCAAGCCGGTCGAGATGGCCACCAGGCCCCCGCCCCCTGCGAAGGAGCATAGGCGCCCCGAGCCGTATTTTCCCATCGTAATGGATGGTGCTCTGGTGATGGAGGCCCAATGCTCAAAAGATGTAATTTATGAGTGAGCGTACTATCATGTATCAGATGACAGTTAAACTTTTGGGCTTTATGACGTGGTTGCTTTGCATGGTATATCATGCCTTATCTGTTTATTTTGACTCGAGTGCGGTTGTTTTTTAATCTAAAAGTTACCAGTCGTCGGCTTCAGCCCCCTGTAGATGCTACAAGGGGTGTTTCGACCTCCACACTGTGACCCTTAGCTGATGTCTAGGTGCCCAGAGGTGGTAGTGCGTAAGGGAAACGAGGCAATCAGACTATGTTGCTTTAGTGCTTTCACTTAGCCATAGGAGCTTGACTACGGGGGCTAGTGACTAGCCCCCAATTTTTTGTGATAATCGGATGGACCGAGGTAGAGACCATTATCACTTGGTTTGTGTGAATACAAACCCTTTGTATAACATGGCACAACCTCCGTCGATTTTTAGTTTAACACTTGTCATTGGATTGCCGACCAGTTCTCGCTTATTATGACAGTCAGTTTTTGGCTTTCTCCACTGAGGTACTTAACCAGGTGAGCTGGAAGTACAATCGCAGTGGTTCTCCCTTTACCCTCCTAGCCGAACAAGTGGAACGTAAGAGGGTAAACTGATGTCGCTTGAAACTGCGTCAGTATTTTCCCAAAGAGGTAGGGATGATGCAGTACAGCTATAGTAGGTATTTCCCTCAGCTGTGAAACCAAGGTATCAATCCAGAAGGAGAACCAAGCAACACTATGTAAACATTACCTGCACACAAAGAACAAATACTTGCAACCCGACGCGTAAGAGGGGTTGTCAGTCCCTCCTCGGGCAAAGGATAGATTGGTTTGTATGATTTTGGATAAATAGATCTCGCAATAACACAAAAAATAATAAAGAAAAAATGCAGAAGGTATTTTTGGGTTTTTAGAATAATATATCTGAAAAATAAAAGCAAATAAATAATAGATCTCAATGCAAATATGATAAAGAATAGACCCGGGGGCCGTAGATTTCACTAGTGGTTTCTCTCAAGAAATAGCGGGTAAACAAATTACTGTTGGGCAATTGACAGAAAATCGAATAGTTATGATGATATCCAAGGCAATGATCAATATATAGGCATCATGTCCAAGATTAGTAGACCGACTCCTGCATGCATATACTACTATTACTCCACGCATCGACCGCTATCCAACATGCATCTAGTGTATTAAGTTCAGAGAAACGGAGTAATGCAATAAGAACGATGCCATGACGTAGACGAGATCGATTCATGTAGGAATATCCCCCATCTTGTTATCATTAATAGCAGCGATACATGCGTGTCTTGCTACCCCTTTTGTCACTTGGAAAGAACACCACAAGATGGGACCCATCACAAAGCACCTCTTCCCATGGCAAGAAAAATTGATATGCAAGTTGTCCTAACTAAACCAAATTAAGATTCGAAGAAGAAATACGAGGCTATAAATAATCATGCATATAAGAGTTCAAAGAAGACTCAAATAATATTCATGGATATAGATCTGATCATAAACTCAAAGTTCATCGGATCCCAACAAACACACCGCAAAAAGAGTTACATCAAATAGATCTCCAAGAGACCATTGTATTGAGAATCAAAATAGAGAAAGGAAGCCATCTAGCTACTGCCTATGGACCCGTAGGTCTATGGTGGACTACTCACGCATCATCGGAGAGGCACCAATGAGGATGATGAACCCCTCCGTGATGGTGTTATATTGGATCTTGTGGATTTGGTACTTGCAGCGGCTGGAATTGTGTTTCGTCAACTCCCCTAGGGTTTCTAGAATATTTGGGAATTTATAGGGCGAAGAGGCGGTGCAGGGGGGCTCCATGGGGGGCACAACCCCCCTGGGCGCGCTTAGGCTCTTGGGCGCGCCCTGGTGGGTTGTGCTCCCCACAGGCCTCTCATGTCGCTTGAAGCTACGTCAGTATTTCCACAAAGAGGAAGGGATGATGCAGCACAGGGGCGGTAGGTACTTCCCTCAGATATGAAACCAAGGTTATCGAACCAGTAGGAGAACCAAGCAACACAACATAAACAGCCCCTGCACACAAATAACAGCCACTCGCAACCCGACGTGTTAAAGGGGTTGTCAATCCCTTTCGGGGTACGGCGCCAGAAACGGTGCATGGATGGGAGAAAACTATAATAGATTGAAATAATATATCGCAAATGAAATAAAGTGCAGCACATTATTTTTGTATTTTTGGTTTAATAGATCTGAATAAAAAGAGCAAATAAAATTGATCGCAAAGCAAATATATGAGAAAGAAGACCTGGGGGCTGTATGTTTCACTAGTGGCTTCTCTCGAGAAAAATAGCAAACAGTGGGTAAACAATTACTGTTGGGCAATTGATAGAACTTCAAGTAATTATGACGATATCCAGGCAATGATCATTACATAGGCATCATGTCCAAGATTAGTAGACCGACTCCTGCCTACATCTACTACTACTACTCCACACATTGACCGCTATTCAGCATGCATCTAGTGTATTAAGTTCATGGAAAAACGGAGTAATTCAATAAGAACGATGACATGATGTAAACAAGATCCGTTTATCTATGGTGGTAGATATAGATCCCATCTTTTTATCCTTAGTAGCAACGATACATACGTGTCGGTTCCCTTTCTGTCACTGGGATCAAGTACCGTAAGATCGAACCCACTACCGGGCACCTCTTCCCATTGCAAGATAAATAGATCAAGTTGGCCAAACAAAACCCAAATATCGGAGAAGAAATACGAGGCTATAAGAGATCATGCATATAAGAGATCAAAGAAACTCAAATAACTTTCATGGATATAAAAAGGTATAACTGATCATAAACTTGAAGTTCATCAAATCCCAACAAACACACCACAAAAGAGTTACATCATATGGATCTCCAAGAGACCATTGTATTGAGAATTCAACGAGAGAGAGGAAGCCATCTAGCTACTAACTACGGACCCGAAGGTCTACAAAGAACTACTCACGCATCATCGGAGAGGCACAATGGAAGTGGTGAACCCCTCCGTGATGGTGTCTAGATTGGATCTGGTGGTTCTGGACTCTGCGGCGGCTGGATGAATATTTTGTCGACTCCCCTAGGGTTCTGGGATTTCGGGGGTATTTATAGAGCAAAGAGGCGGTCCGGGGGGCACCCGAGGTGGGCCCTGGCACGCCCTGGTGGGTTTTCCCCTCCTCGGGACTCCCCCCAGGCGCAACTAGGGCCCAACTTCTTCCTTCTGGCCCATAAAATATCATCATGAAGTTTCGTGGCATTTGGACTCTGTTTGATATTGATTTCCTGTGATGTAAAAAACATGAAAAAAAAACAGCAACTGGCACTTGGCACTATGTCAATAGGTTAGTACCAAAAAATGATATAAAATGACTATAAAATGATTATAAAACATCCAAGATTGATAAATAAACATCATGGAACAATAAAATATTATAGATACGTTGGAGACGTATCAGCATCCCCAAGCTTAACTCCTACCCGTCCTCTAGTAGGTAAGTGATAAAAACAGAATTTTTGATGTGGAGTGTTGTTCATCAAGTCATATCATATTCTTTTCTTTATAGCATGGACATTTGGACTTTTATGTGATTCAAAGCAATAGTCTAGTTTTGAAATAATAATTTAGATACTCAAGCATATCAACAAGCAACCATGTCTTTCAAAATATCAATGCTAAAACAAGTTATCCCTGGCCCATCATTCTCAAACATTGATCTATTCATGAAACACACTCGAATATTAACTACACCCAATACTGAAGTACGATCATATTGCCTCCTAGTTGGTGCTTTTGTAAGAGAAGGTGGAGACTCAAATTTCAAAATAAAAATTGCATAAATTAAAAAGAAAGGCCCTTCGCAGAGGGAAGTAGGGATTTGTAGAGGTGCCAGAGCTTAAAGCGAAAAAATTAGAGATAAAAACATTTTGGGAGGTGTATCCATCCCACCAACGAAAACAACGTAGAGCTACAAACACTTTCCATGCTAGATATGCCATAAGCGGTTCCCAAACAGAAAATAAAGTTTATTCCTTTTTCTACCATTCTTTCGCTTTCCATGGCTAGCCGTATCCACGGGTGCCTTCCATACCAACACTTTCCAAGGAATTTACTATTTGACAACACAAAGTAAATTCATTTTTGCATTTCTGGACTGGGCATCCCTAAAACCTTTGCCTTACTCTCGTGCAATGACAAGTGAATAAACACTCATCGTGAGAATAGCACATCCGGCATGCAAAATATTAGCCACCCGTTATCGTTCCGCGAGCGAAACAAATACACAAAAGAGAAGTTTATTTTGAAAATTAGAGATGGCACATGCAAATTTTCTTAGAACGGCAAAGGAATACCGCATATAGGTAGATATAGTGGACTCATGTGGCAAAACTGGTTTAAAGGATTTTGGATGCACAAGTAGAGATCATACTTAGTGCAAAATGAAGGCTAGCAAAAAGATTGAGAAGCGACCAACCAAGAAACGAATAATCTCATAAGCAAGCATTAAGGATAATTAACACCTAATAATTCACCACAAGTAGGATATAATTTTCATTGCATGATTATTGAATTTTGTGCATGCATAGGGAATCACAAACCTTAACACCAATATTCTTACTAGAGCATAACTACTCATCAACATAACTCTCATATCACATCATCATATCTCAAAACTATTACTAAGAATCAAGTTTATTTTGTCCAATGATCTTCATCACATTCTTTTACATTATCCTTCTTGGATATCTATCACTTTGGGACTAATTTTCATGTGTTGCTTTTCATAAACTCAAACAAATATAAGTGAAGATCGTGAGCATAACAAATTTTCTTTCTCTCAAAATAACTTAAGTGAAGCAAGAGAGAATTTCTTGAAAATTTTAGTAACTCTCAAATAAATCTAAGTGAAGCAAGAGAGCATTTCTTCAAAAATACTAACCACACCATGCTCAAAAAGATACAAGTGAAGCACTAGAGCATGTCCTAGCTCATAAAAGATTTAAGTGAAGCACAGAGAGCAATTCTAACAGGTCATGATATAATTTTGGCTCTCTCAAATAGGTGTGTCCAGCAAGGATTGATGACTTAAAACACAAAATAAAACAAGCAAAGACTCATATCATACAAGACGCTCCAAGCAAAACACATATCATGTGACGAATAAAAATATAACGTCGAGTAAAATACCGATAGTTGTTGGAAGAAAGCGGGGATGCCACTCGGGGGCATCCCCAAGCTTAGTTGGTTGCTCATTCTTGGATAAAATCTTGGGATGTCGAGGCATCCCCAAGCTTAGCTCTTACATCCTTCCTTCATCCATCGTAAGATAACCCAAAACTTGAAAACTTCAATAAGACAAAACTCAACAAAACCTTTGTGAGATCCATTAGTATAAGAAAGGAAACCACTACTATAAGTGTTGTATAAAACCAATTCATATTTTGTTTTTGTATTATATCTACTGTATTCCAACTTTTCTATGGCAAAAACTCATGAAAGAGAACCATAGAGCCATCAAAATAAGCACACAACACAAAGAAAACATAATCTGTCAAAACAGAACAGCCTGTAGTAAATTTACTGATGGATTGAAGACGAAAGAGGGGATACCATCCAGGGCATCCCCAAGCTTAGATACTTGTTGTCCTTGAATATTACCTTGGGGTGCCTTGGGCATCCCCATGATTAGGCCCTTGTCACTCCTTATTCCATAGTCCATCAAATCTTTACCCAAAACTTGAAAACTTCACAACACAAAACTTAACAGAAAACTCGTAAGCTCCGTTAGTATAATAAAATAAATCACCACTTTAGGTACTGTTGTGAACGCATTATAAATTTATATTGGTGTAATATCTACTGTATTCCAACTTCTACATGGTTCATACCCCCCGATACTACCCATAGATTCCTCAAAATAAGCAAACAACACATAGAAAACAGAATCTGTCAAAAACAGAACAGTCTGTAGTAATCTGGAAATTGTATACTTCTGTAACTCCAAAAGTTCTGACAAATTAGGAAAATCTAAGAAATTTTTATATCAATCTTGTGTAAAAAATGCAGAATTGTATCACGCTGCTGTGAATTTTAACAATTCTGCTACTGCACGCAAAAGTTCCTGTTTTCCATCAAGATCAAATCAACTATCACCATAAACCATCCCAAAGGTCTTACTTGGCTCAAACACTAATTAAAACACTAAAACACAATTAGTACTAATGTAATAATGTGTATTTATTGAAAAACAGAAGCAAAAACAGAAAACACAAAATAAAATCGGGTTGCCTCCCAACAAGCGCTACTGTTTTACGCCCCTAGCTAGGCATAATGCATAGATCTAGGTATTGTAATCTTTGGGTTTGTTGGCGATCACACTCCTAGGTAAGAAATCGAGATACTCATGCGTATGAATTGGTTCCTTAATAATATTGATAAAGCTAGGGTAAATACTTATCATCTTAAGATCTTCGTTTCCTTTACTAGATGATCCACCCTTATTTTTAGGAACATAAATAAACTTAGTAATTTTGTTAGGATAAAATTTTGGAGTAGTTTTGACAGCGGCAAAAGCGGAACCAAATTGGTAATAATATCCTCTAGCTTATCAATTCTAGCGGATCCTTGTTCTACCCTTTCATTAATATAGGTTATTTCTCTTTTAGGGCTTGTAAGGTGATTCCTACCTTGGATCCAAATTGACTAATATGGTTATGAATCTTTTTATCCAAATTTTGAATAAGCTCTTCGGTAGAAATTTTATTTTCAATTATATCAACCCTTTGCATCACATGTTCCAAAGTTAAAGTTGTCTCATTAATCATGATTGGTGGTGATCCTACCAAGTTTATCATAGCATTGTAAGCATCCATAGGGTGACCGCCTAAGAAATTACCCGCAGTGATCATGTCTAGCACAAATCTATACCAAGTAGTAACACCCACATAATTTTTTTGAAGAAGAATGGTTGTGGATTGCTTACGAGTAGATCTATTTTGAGCATCGCAAATTCTATACCAAGCATCCTTTAAATTTTCTCCCCCTTTGTTTAAAATTAAGAACCTCACTTTTCGGGGTACTAGTTATGATAGAAGGACTAGCCATGGAAGCAAAGCAAGCAATCTAGCACACAAACAAACAAAAAGCAAACGGAAAGAAAGCGAATAAAAGGCTAATATTTCTATGATTTTCTGAAAATGTTCTAGAGGTAGGGGAGAGGAAAACGAGAGGCAAATGGCAAATAATGTAAGTGCAAGAGATGAGAGTTTATGATAGGTACTTGGTAGGCTTGATGTAGAACCTCCCCGGCAACGGCGCCAGACATTCTTCCTGCTACTTCTTGAGCTTGCGTTGATTTTTCCCATGAAGGGGAAAGGGTGATGCAGCAAAGTAGAGATAAGTATTTCCCTCATTTAAGAACCAAGGTATCAATACAGTAGGAGGCACAAGCAAGTCCCCAATATATGCACCTGCACAAACTAACAAACGCTTTCACACAACGCGAAAAAGGGGTTGTCAATCCCTTCACGGTCACTTGCAAGAGTGAGATCTGATAGAGATAGATTCTTTTCTTTTGTAGCATGGACATTTGGACTTTAGATGATCCAAAGCAACAGTTATAATTGACATGAGGACACCAATGCTCAAGCATATCAACAAGCAACCATGTCTTTCAAAATATCAACGCTAAAGAAAGCTATCCCTAGCCCATTATGCTCAATCATTTATCCATTCATGAAATACACTCAAATATTAGCTATGCCCAATGCACAAGTATGATAATAGTGCTCCCTAGTTGGTGCTTTATAGGAGAAGATGGAGATTCAATAAAAATAAAAATTGCATAAAAGTAAATAGATAGGCCCTTCGCAGAGGGAAGCAGAGATTTCTAGAGGTGCCAGAGCTCGAAGCTTAAATTGAGAGATAAAATTGTTTTGAGAGGCATGCTTTTCCTGTCAACGAAAAGGACCGAGAATTCCCAATACTTTCCATGCTAGATATATCATACGCGATTCCCAAACATAAAATAAAGTTTATTCCTTTTTCCACCATTCTTTCACAATTCATGGCTAACCGTATCCATGGGTGCCTTACATACCAACACTTTCCAAGCAATTTATTATTGACAACATAAATATATTTTTTCATTTCGGGACTGGGCATCCCTATTACCTTCCACACTCTTGTGCAATGATAAGTGAATAAACACTCATCTTGAGAATAACACATCTAGCATGGAAAATATTGGCCACCCCATGCCGTTTCATGAGCGGTATGGGTACACAAAAAGGAAATTAATTTTGAAAATTAGAGTTGGCACATAAAAATTTACTTGGAACGGCATGGAAATACCACATATAGGTAGGTATGGTGGACTCATTTGGCACAACTTGGTTTATGGAGTTTGGGTGCACAAGCAGTATTCCCGCTTAGTACAAGGAAAGGCTAGCAAATAGATTGAGAAGCAACCAACCAAAAAACAAAGACTCTCATAAATGAGCATTGAACATAACTAACACTGAATAATGCACCACAAGTAGGATGTAACTTCATTGCATAACTATTGACTTTCATGCTTGCATATGGAATCACAAACCTTAACACCAATATTCTTACTAAAGCATAATTACTCGCCAACATGACTCAGATATTACTATCTCCATATCACAAAACTATTACAACGAATCAAGTTTATAATATCTAATGATCTTCATGAAAGTCTTTATTATACCGCCCTTGAATATCTATCACTTTGGGACTAATTTCATATATTACCATTGCTACTAGCAAGGCCCTCAAACAAGTTTAAGTGAAGCACAAGAGCATAAATATTTCTTCAAAATAATTTTCATATCTCAAAATAATATAAGTGAATCAATGAGAGGATTTTCTTTAAAATTTTGCTAACTCTCAAAATAATCTAAGTGAAGCATGAGAGCATATTTCTTCAAAAATTAAATCACCACCGTGCTCAAAAAGATATAGGTGAAGCACTAGAGCAATTCCATAGCTCAATTTTTTTAAGTGAATCACATAGAGCAATTCTAACAAATCGTAGCATCATTATGACTCTTTGAAATAGGTGTGTCCAGCAAGGATGATTGTGGCAAACTAAAAAAGCAGAACAATCATCGGTAATTTTAAGTGAAGCACATAGAGCAATTCCATAATACAAGATGCTCCAAGCAAAACACATGACATGCGACGAATAAAAATATAGCTCCAACTAAAATTACCGATGGTCGTTGGAAGAAAGAGGGGATGCCTTTCGGGGCATCCCCAAGCTTAGTTGCTTGGTAATCTTTGAATATTACCTTGGGGTGCCATGGGAAACCCCAAGCATAGGCTTTTTCACTCCTTATTCCTTCATCCATTGTGATCTCACCCAAAACTTGAAAACTTCAATCACACAAAACTTAACAAAACCTTGGTGAGATCTGTTAGTATAATAAAGAAAATCACCACTTTAAGTACTATTGGAAACCCATTCATATTTTATTATTGAATTATACCTATTGTATTCTAACTTTACCATGGCTTATAAACCCCATACAATCCATAGATTCATCAAAATAAGCACACAGTGCAACAAAAACAGGATCTGTCAAAAATAGAACAGTTTGTAGTAATCTGGACTTTGACCATACTTCTATAACTCCAAAAAATCTGAAAAATTAGGACACCGTAGGAAATTTGCATATGAATCAGGATTTTATCACGTTCCAGTGAATTTTAAAAATTCTTCTACTGGACACAAAAGTTTCTGTTTTCCAACAGGATCAAATCAACTATCACCCAACATGATCCTAAAGGCTTTACTTGGCACAAACACTAATTAAAACACAAAACACAATCATAACAGTAGCATAATTGTTTAAACACACGAGAACAGAAATAAAACGTAAAACATTATTTTATTCATTGGGTTGCCTCCCAACAAGCGCTATTGTTTTATGCCCCTAGCTAGGCATAATGCATAGATTCAAGTGATGTCATCTTTAGTTTTAGCTCCATAGGTTGCCCTCATGGTTGATTCATATGGTGGCTTAATTCTAGTTCTAGGGAAGTGTCCCATTCCCTTTTTTAACGGAAACAATTTAATATTCCCTTCCTTCATATCAATCACGGCACCTATAGTTTGTAAAAACGGTCTACCAAGTATTATGGGACAAGACATATTGCAATCAATATCAAGAAGAATAAAATCTATGGGCACATAATTCCTATTTGCAAGAATAAAAATATCATTAATTCTTCCCAAAGGCTTTTTAATAGTAGAATCTGCCAAGTGCAAATCAAGAGAACATTCTTCTATATTGGTAAAACCTAGCACATCACATAGAGATTTCGGAATTGAGGAAACACTAGCACCCAAATCACATAAAGCATTGCACTCATAATTTTTTATCTTGACTTTAATGGTGGCTTCCCATTCATCATATAATTTTCTAGGAATTGATATATCTAATTCTAGCTTTTCTTCTAAAGCTTTCATCATCGCTTCAACAATATGTTTAGTAAAAGCTTTATTTTATTTGTATGCATTATGTGAATTTATCATGGATTGCAACAAATAAATACATTCAACCAAATAAAAACTATCATAATTAAAGTCTTTGTAATCCAAAAGAGTGGGCACATCACTAGTTAAAGTTTTTACCTCTCCAAACCCACTTTTATCAAAATTTTCAACAAGATTTTCACCCTTCGAATTATGGGGACGCCTTCTAGCTAAAGTTGACTCTTCTTTAGTCCCCTTACCATCAATTTTAATATTACTAAACAAGGAATCAATAGAATAAACACCAATCATTTTAAGATCTTCATCATTACTACCTTCTAGAGATTCCGGCTTTGCCGCCATTTGATTTACTAGTGTAGCTTGTGCATCGAATATTTAACCTAGCAAATTTTCAGTCTGAGCATACTTAGATTGGAGGTTGGCAACTTCTTTGCTAACATGATCAAGTTGTTTTGTTATAGCATCTAACACAATAGAGTGTTCTTTAAGCTCCTCGGTGAAAATTTTATTATGCTCAAATTCTATAGTCATGTATTCTTTGGTATTTTTCTCAATCTCAAGCAAGATATTGGGATAGGTAACATCATAATACTTTCTTTGAGACATCGTGACTACGCAAACAAGATCACACGCAAACAAAAGATCAAACAAGAAAACGGAAAACAGAAAATATTTTTGGATTTTTGCAAAAACTTTTTAGAAGTAGGGGAGATAAAAACGAGAGGCAAATGGCAAATAAAGCAATTGCAAGGAGATGAGATTTGTGATTGGTTACTTGATAGATGTTGATGATGTCTCCTAGGCAACGGCACCAGAAATTCTTCCTTATTGCTTGTATCTGCTTTGGTAATTCCCGGAAGAGGAGAGGATGATGCAGCACAGCAAAGGTAAGTATTTCCCTCATTTATGAAACCAAGGTTATCTATCCAGTAGAAGAACCAAGTAACACTATGTAAACAACACCTGCACACAAAGAACAAAAACTTGCAACCCAACGCGTAAGAGGGGTTGTCAATCCCTCATCGGTATTGAGATAGATTAAATAGTATAGGTTTTGATAAATAGATCTAATTGAAACACCAAATAAAATAAATAAATAAATAAAAAGTGCAGCAAGATATTTTTAGATTTATTATGATAGGAAATAGACCCGGGGGCCGTAGTTTTCATTAGAGGCTTCTCTCAAGAAAATAGCATACAGTGGGTAAACAAAGTACTCTTGGGCAATTGATAGAAAAGCAAATAATCATGATGATATCCAAGGCAATGATCATGTATATAGGCATCACGTCCAAGATTAGTAGACCGAAACGATTCTGCATCTACTACAATTACTCCACACATCGACCACTATCCAGCATCCATGCATCTAGTGTATTAAGTTCATGGAAAAATGGAGTAATGCAATAAGAACGATGACATGATGTAGACAAGATCGATTCATGTAGGAATAGACCCCATCTTGTTACCCTTAGTAGCAACGATACATGCGTGTCATGTCTCTTTTTGTCACTGAGATTGAGCACCGCAAGATCGAACCAATCACAAAGCACCTCTTCCTATGGCAAGTAAAATCAATCTAGTTGGCCAAACCAAACCAAAATTTCGGAGAAGAAATATGAGGCTATAATAATCATGCATACAAGAGTTCAGCAAAGACTCAAATAATATTCATGGATAGAACTGGTCATAAACCCACAATTCATCAGATCCCAACAAACACACCGCAAAAAGTCATTACATCAATTAGCTCTCCAAGAACATCGATGAGAACATTGTATTGAAGATCAAAAAGAGAGTTGACGCCATCTAGCTACTAGCTACGGACCTGTAGGTGTGTGGTAAACGAATCGGGCATCATCGAAGGGGCAACAAGGATGATGAAGAACCCCTCCGTGATCATTGCCCCCTCCGGCAGAGTGCCAGAAAAGGCCTCTAAATTGGATCTCGTGGTTCTGGAACTTGTGGCAGCTGGAAAAGTGTCTTGTCGACTCCCTTAGGGTTTTTGGGATTGTAGAGTATTTATAGAGGTGGAGGTTGGTGGAGAAGCTTATCATGGGCCCCACTACCCACCAGGGCACGCAAGGGCTCCTTGGTGGACCCTGGTGCCTAGTGGGCCCCACGGGCCTCCTCCCGTGTGCTCCTTTGGCTCCCTGGGTGTCTCTTGCATGTCTTGGGGGTGCGGGTATCAAGGATGTATTGGCTCCTTGCCTCTCCTGCGAGGGAGTGCGGGTATATCTTCGACCTCTCCAACCGCCTTGTCCCGTCCTCAAGGGGGCGGTCGGGCTGGTGTGTCTGGGTATGTCTTGGGGGTGCGGGCTCAAGGGCCTCGTCGTCGAATTGCGACAGCAAACGTTGGCGTGGGTACATTTTGTTTTGATCTTGCCGCTGATTGCCGTACCCTTCTTCGGCTGCTAGGACTTTTGTACATTTGTTGTTGAGGGTATCTTGTTCGGCTTTTAGCTGTGTCTGCTTCTTCATCAGGCTTTGGGCAGTGGCTACAAGTTGCCGCTTGAACCGTTCTTGATCCAGCGGGTCCTCGGGGACGATAAAATCCTCGGCTCCGAGGCTAACCTCATCTTTGGAGAGGGGATGGTAGTTGTTGTCCTCGGAGTCATTGAGGTCCTCTGGGTTATATTGATCCTCGTGCCCCTCCGAGTCATTGAGTTGTTGGTCGGGAGCAACGGGGTCACCGAGGTTTTCCATATTGTCCGGGGTATCGTCTTCTCTGTTGCCCGTGTTGCTTTCCATCCCCTTACGCCCCTTGGATTGTTTGTGCCGACGTCGGTGTTTGGGCGGTTCCTCGCCTGGCTTATCACCATCCTTTCTGGGGTTGCCATCGCCGTTTTTCCCAGTGGTGCCATCGCCCTTGTCACTGGGGGTGTCCACCATATAGACGTCGTAGGTGGAGGTGGTTGTCCAACGTCCGGTGATGGCAGGGGCAGTGGCAATATAAGCCGTTGCATCGACATCTTCATCCATGTCGTCAGCCTCCTCAGAGGCATAGTCCAGCATGTCGGTTATATCTTCGACAGTTGCTACTAAGTGGGTGGTGGGTGGGACGTAAAATTCCCCGTGGTGTGCCTCAAGACCGATCCGAGCATAGGTCAAGGACGGGTCATCCATGATGTTCATTGTCTGGATCCGATCTAGCATCTCGTCTAATAGGGAGAGACTAGCCAGATGGGTATCCAGGATTTCTTCGTAGTCAATGTCTGGTGCGGTAGTGTGCGGGACGCGTCCGGCCAGGGTTGACCCCTGGTCTTCGTGAGCCGAAGCCGTATCCGGGCTTGAGGCCGAATCCGAGGTAAGGGCCGACCCGGAGATAGGGTTGGAAAGAAGGTCCAAAGTCAAAGCTTCAGGGTTTTTGGACTCCTAAAGCAAGGCTGAGAACTTGGTGAAGACCAAATCGCCCCGAGCATCAGCGACGTACTCTAGGTTGCCGAACGTGATTTGGTGCTTGCTACTTCTTGAGCTTGCTTTTGTTTTTCCCTTACAAAGGAGAGGGTGATGCATCAAAGTAGAGATAAGTATTTCTCTCAGTTAAGAAGCAAGGTATCAATCTAGTAGGAGGAACACACAAGTCTCCAATGATAGCACCTACACAAAACAAAAAAATACTTGCACCCAATGCGATAAATGGGTTGTCAATCCCTTCATGGTTACTTGCAAGGATGAGATCTGATAGAGATAGGTACAAGAGATAAATAAAATTGCAAAATAAAACAAGGTAAATAAATTGCAGCAAGGTATTTTTGGGTTTTTGATTTTATAGATCTGAAAATAATATGATGAGAATAGACCCGGGGGCCATCGTTTTCACTAGAGGCTTCTCTCTTGAAAGAACACATACTGTGGGTAAACAAATTACTGTTGAGCAATTGATAGAAAAGCGCAAAGTTATGACGATATCTAAGGTAATGATCATGAATATCGGCATCACGTCCGTGACAAGTAGACCGACTCCTGCCTGCATCTAGTACTATTACTCAACACATCGACCGCTATCCGGCATGCATCTAGTGTATTAAGTTAACAAGAACAGAGTAACGCCTTAAGCAAGATGACATGATGTAGAGGGATAGATCCAATCAATATGAATAAACCCCACCTTTTTACCCTTAATGGCAACAATACAAATACGTGCCTCACTACCCTTTTTGTCAATTGGTGAGGACACCGCAAGATTGAACCCATTAAAAAGAACCTCTCCCATTGCAAGAAAAATCAATCTAGATGGCCAAACGAAATCAATAGATAGGAGAGAAATACAAAGCTATCTTAATCATGCATAAAAGGGTCCAGAGAAGACTCAAATAACATTCATAGATAATCTGATCATAAATCCACAATTCATCGAATCTCAACAAACGCACCACAAAAGAAGATTACATCGAATAGATCTCCAAGAACATCAAGGAGAATATTGTATTGAAGATCAAAGAGAGAGAAGAAGCCATCTAGCTACTAGCTATGGACCCGTAGGTCTGTGGTAAGCTACTCACACATCATCAGAAGGGCAGCAAGGTTGATGTAGAAGCCCTCCGTGATCGAATCCCCCTCCGGCGAAATGCGGGAAAAGGCCCCAAGATGGAATCTCATGAGGACAGCAACTTGCGGTGGAGGAAAAGTACTTTTGGTGTGCCCTCTGGTATACGAGGAATATTTGGGTATTTATAGAGCTGAGATTAGGATTAGAGGTGCCACGATGCGCCCACAAGCTTGGGGGTGCCCCCCTGATGGCTCGTGTCCGCGTCAGTATTTCCTCAAAGAGGAAGGGATGATGCAGCAGAGCTATGGTAGGTATATGAAACCAAGGTTATCGAACCAGTAGGAGAACCAAGCAACACTATGTAAATGGTACCTGCACACAAAGAACAAATACTTGCAAGCCGACGCGTAAGAGGGGTTGTCAATCCCTCCCGGTTAAAAGATTGGTAAAGATATAGATTGGTAGATGCAACTAAAATAATGGCAAATAAAATTCAGCGAGATATTTTTGGGTTTTTGGTAATATAGATCTGAAAATAAAAGATGCAAATAAAGAAAAAGGAAAATAGCAATATAGATCTAAAACTATATGATGAGAAAATTGACCCGGGGGCCGTAGATTTCACTAGTGGCTTCACTCAAGAGAATAGCATACGGTGGGTAAACAGATTACTGTTGGGCAATTGATAGAGCCTCAAATAATTATGATGATATCCAAGCAATGATCATTATATAGGCATCACTTCCAAGATTAGTAGACCGACTCCTGCCTGCATCTACTACGATTACTCCACACATCGACCGCTATCCAGCATGCATCTAGTGTATTAAGTTCATGGAGAAACGGAGTAATGCAATAAGAATGATGACATGATCTAGACGAGATCTATTCATGTAGGAATAGCCCCCATTTTGTTATCCTTAATTGCAATCTTGCTGCCCCTTCTGTCACAGGGAAAGAACACCGTACGATCGAACCCATCACAAAACACCTCTTCCCATGGCAAGAAAAATCGATCGGCCTAACTAAACCAAAGATTCGAAGAATAAATACGAGGCTATAAGTAATCATGCATAAAATAGATCAAAAAACTCAAATAACTATCATGGATATATAGATCTGATCATAAACTCCAAGTTCATCGGATCCCAACAAGCACACCGCAAAAAAAGAAGTTACATCAAGTTGATCTCCAAGAGACCCTTGTATTGAGAATCAAAAGAGAGAAGAAGCCATCTAGCTACTGCCTATGGACCCAGAGGTCTACAATGAACTACTCATGCATCACCGGAGAGGCACCAATGAGGATGATGAACCCCTCCATGATGGTTTCTAGATTGGATCTCGTGGTTTTGGAACTTGCGGCGGCTGGAATTGTGTTTCGTCGACTCCTCTAGGGTTTCTAGATTCTGGGGGTATTTATAGAGCAAAGAGGTGGTGTGGGAGGCCACCGAGGTGGGCACAACCCACCAGGGCGCGCCTGGGCCCCCAGGCGCGCCCAGGTGGGTTGTGCCCCCCTCGGGGCACCCCTCTGGTACTTCTTTGGCCCAACTTGTGTCTTCTTGTCCAGAAAAAATTCTCCAAAAAGTTTCAATGTGTTTGGACTCTGTTTGGTATTGTTTTTCTGTGAAGTAAAAACAAGCAAAAAACAGCAACTGGCACTGGGCACTATGTCAACTAGATGATACCCCGCGCGTTGCTGCGGGTACATGTAGGTCTATCTCTATAAAATTGCATATATGATAGTAAGAGTAGACATTGAGTATTATAATGTATAAAATTGCTGAGTTCTTTGTGCTTTGCCACAATGATTAACTTTAATTTGCACAAAAATCATATTAAATTTTCTAATGATTAACTTTGCATAGAACTAACCAAAATGTAACATCGAAAGGAGCAGTAAATTTAATCTACACAGAATTAAAAAGGTGAAATACATGGAAGGAAAGATACATATTTGAAGATAAACTGATTGGTCCAAGTCAGGAAAGAGGAGCAATTGCCTACAATTGATTTAGCAAGCAAGTAGTGCAATAAAACAGGAGAGGAGAAAATACAACACAACTGCACATATTATGCCCCAAACATGGATCTTTTGCCTATCGGTTGTTATCTCTTGCTCGTAAACTGCAGCGACAGACTGGCCTATTGATGCAAAATCAAAGACAACGAAAAAACATCATGCGTTAGATGGTAAAAATCTAAAATAACCAAAATAATACAGTGAATCCTGGAATGCAAATAAGATCCTAAAAAGAATAAGATCTGTAGTAGTGAGATGGAAGAGACATCCTGTGGTCGGTACCTCGTGACTCACAATGTATAGCCAGCGTTCCAGCCGATGTAGGAAGGGACAAACCTGCATTATGGCGGGTGGCCTGCTGCTCCCTTAACCTCCGTAGCTGGCTGGTCGTCTGCCTCATCAGTTTTGTGTACATGCACCTAGTGTTTTGACTTGTGAGGAGAAGAAGGGTCAAATCTGGCTGGAGGCCATGTCATTGATGGGTTGTGGGGAAGTATCAAGCGTTACAACAGCTAACTACAGGGAAAGGACAGGACAAATTGTAAGTAGTACAGTAGCTCTGAAGAAACTAAGACAACAATGAATTACGTGGTTTCACCATCATCGACAGCTACGGGACCTGAACTTGCTGAAGAAGACTACCTTCCCCGCAGTACAAGCTCGGCCCTGAATCAGCTAGGGCAGCACCCTGTTGAATGCTCGCCAGGGAAGGTGGATGAAGCGCTCCTCCAAACTGTCTACTCTCAACGCCCGGTCTTTCGATGCCTTTAGGAAAACCAGGTCCAGACTCCAATCTGGCCGTCAACAGGTTCGGTCTCGGTGGAATCCAGCGGAACAAACCTCCAGACATGTTGAGAACCACACCAGCAGCGCGAACATAGCCCGATAGAAAACCAGAGAGCGGCAGAGGTGATACAGACCGGTGCTCGTGCCGGGGGAGCTCCCTGATGCAGATATCGAAACCCATCCGCCGCTTCCTACAGAATAGAAGGAAAAAGATGGTGTTAGAGGTAGTGAGGGGTCATCGTTTTATTAGGGGATAGAGGAGTCCGTGGTTTACGCCTGGAAGCGGTTGAGAGTTAACAAAACGCCGTGCGTTCGCTTTGTTCTAGAGGAGTCTGTGGTTTATGTCTAGAAATGGATGGGGGCTGGTAACGGAACATCGTGCTTTATGTCTGCTCTCTAGGTTGTAATTGTAATTGAATTGATGACATGGCATGCATGCTGATGTGGAGTATGTGCATGTTGAGAGAATGCTTTCTAGTGCGGATCAACTTCTTAAGAATGTAAGATATGTTAGTCCCAAAAAATGATATAAAGCTTCTATAAAATGATCGTAAAACATCCAAGAATGATAATATAACAGCATGGAACAATAAAAAATTATAGATAAGTTGGAGACGTATCAGCATCCCCAACCTTAATTCTTTCTCGTCCTCGAGTAGGTAAATGATAAAAACAGGATTTTTGATGTGGAATGCTGCCTAACATGTTCATCACATATTCTTCTCTTTTGTAGCATGGGCACATTGACTTTTATATGGTTCAAAGCAATAGTCTAGTTTTGACATGAAGATTTGAATACTCAAGCATATCAATAGGCTACCATGTCTTTCAAAATACAAACACTTAAGAAAGTTATCCTTAGCCCATCATGTTGAATCATTGATCCATTCATGAAACACACTCGCATATTAGCTACATCCAATGCTCAAGTACGATCATAATGCCCCTTAGTTGGTGCTTTATAAGAGAAGATGGTGACTCAAATAAAAATAAAAATTGCATAAAGTAAATAGAAAGGCCCTTCGAAGAGGGAAGTAGGAATTTGTAGAGGTGCTAGAGCTCAAAGCAAAAACTGAGAGATAAGATTTTTTGGGATGCATACTTTTCCCGTCAACTAAACGACCGAGGAATTCCCAACACTTTCCATGCTAGATATATCATAGGCGGTTCCCAAACAGAAAATAAAGTTTATACCTTTTTACACCATTCTTTCACTTTCCATGGCTAGCCTTATCCACGGGTGCCCTCCATACCAACACTTTCCAAGGAATTTATTATTTGACAACATAAAGTAAATTTCTATTTCATTTCGGGACTGGGCATACCTAATACCTTTGCCACACTCTCGTGCAATCATAAGTGAATAAACACTCATCTTGAGAATAACACATCTAGGATGGAAAATATTGGCCACCCCTTGCCGCTTCATGAGTGGTACGAGCACACAAAAAGGAAAATTATTTTGAAAATTAGAGATGGCACATACAAATTTGCTTAGAACGGCACGGAAATACCGCGTATAGGTAGGTATGGTGGACTCATGTGGCAAAACTGGTTTAAAGGATTTTGGATGCACAAGTAGTATTTCTACTTAGTACAAATGGAGGCTAGCAAAAGATTGAGAAGCAACCAATCAAGAAATGGAAAATCACATAAGCGAGCATAACTAACACCGACTAATGCACCACAAGTAGGATCTAATTTCATTGCATAACTATTGACTTTCGTGCTTGTATAGGGAATCATAAACCTTAACACCAATATTCTTACTAAAGCATAATGACTCACATATCACTATCATTATATCTCAAAACTATTACAAAGAATGAAGTTTATTTTGCCCAATGATCTTCATGAAAGTTTTTATTATATCCCTCTTGAATATCTATCACTTTGGGACTAATTTGATATATTGCAATTGCTTTTGACAAGCTCAAACAAATCTAAGTGAAGAACATGAGCATAAAATTTTTCTTCTCTCGAAATAATATAAGTGAAGCATGAGAGAATTTCTTCAAAATTTTACTAACTCTAAAATAAATCTAAGTGAAGCATGAGAACATTTCTTCAAAAATATTAAAGCCAACGGTGCTCAAAAATATATAAGTGAAGCACTAGAGCAATTCCATAGATAAAAAATTTATGTGAAGCATATAGAGCAATTCTAACAAATCATAGCATAATTTTGGCTCTCTCAAATAGGTGTATCCAGCAAGGATAGATGATACAAACTAAAAACCAAAACAAGAAAAGACTCATATAATACAAGACGCTCCAAGCAAAACTCATGATATGTGACGAATAAAAATATAGTTACAAGTAAAATACTTATGGTCGTTAGAAGAAAGAGGGGATGCCACTCGGGGCATCCCCAAGCATAGTTGCTTGTTCCTCCTTGGATAATAAGTTGGGTTGCCATGGGGCATCCCCAAGCTTAGGCTCTTCTTACTCCTTATTCCTTCATCCATCGTGATCTTACCCAAAACATGAAAACTTCAATCACACAAAACTCAACAAAACCTTCGTGAGATTTGTTAGTATAAGAATGCAAATCACCACTCTAAGCACTGTTGCAAACCCATTCGTATTTTATTTTTGCATTATATCTACTATATTTCAACTTTACCATGGCTCATACCCTCCAATACAAACCATAGATTCATTAAAATAAGCACACAACACAAAGAAAACAGAATCTGTCAAAAACTGAATAGTTTGTAGCAATCTGAAAACTGAGAATACTTCTGTAACTCCAAAAATTCTGAAAAATTAGGACAATGTGGGCAATTTGTATATCAATCTTGTGTACAAAAATAAGGATTTTATCGTGCTTTGTGTATATTGAAAATTATTTTACTGGGTGCAAAAGTTTATGTTTTTCAACAAGGTCAAATCAACTATCACCCAACATGATCGCAAAGGCTTTTCTTGGCCCAAACACTAATTAAAACATAAAAAACACAATCACAACAGTAGCATAATTGTGCAAACACTCAAGAACAGAAAGAAAAAGGCAAAAATAAATTTTATTCGTTGGGTTGCCTCCCAAAAAGCACTATCATTTTATGCCCCTAGCGAGGCATAATGCATAGATTCAAGTATTGTCGTCTTTCTTCTTATTTTCCATAGATGTGTTCTTACCAGGAGGCTTTGCAAAGAAAACTGGAAACACATTATCCATAGAAATTTTAGCATTATCAGGTTGTCCATCTACGTATTCCCTTCGATTTCTGGCAACAATCCACGAATAGTGTTGATTAACATCATTGAAAACTTGTTGGATTATATCTAAAACGGGGATTTCCTTTTTAAGTTTTCATCAAAAATTTGATTATTTCCAAGCAAATGTCTCAACATATAATAACTATTATAAAGGATCTCATTTATCACCGGTTTTTCATGGTTCATACCATAAAAATCAAAACTTTCCCTAGCTTCCCATATTATGTAATCAAATTCATTCATAAGAACAAGGGTCATAGCTAACATTTTAGCTTTAGGATCCTTTATAATGGGTAACTCATAAAAAAATCTTTGCAAGGTAGATGGGTATGAATAAATCTATTTTCAAGTTTCAGAACTAGTGCTGAAATAGCTTCCGCATAGGATTTAGTTCTTTTAAGTATAGGAGCATCATCAAGGGTCAAATTTCTAACACAATTGAAAAATTCTTGAATATGTTCTTTTCCCATAACGTTACCTTGCCCCAAAACAAAAGTTTTAGCATCCAAAATGCCAGATCGTCCAATTTTAGGAGTTGGGCCATCATCTATTTCTGCCATATCAAAGTCACTCATGGTGTCGAGTTCAAGCAAATAAGAGATCTGACTAGAAAACGGCGAACGGAAAAGAGGGCGAATAAAACGGCATTTTTTTGTGAAGTGGGGGAGATGAAAACGAGAGGCAAATGGCAAATAATATAAATTGCAAGGAGATGAGATTTGTGATTAGGAACGTGATAGATGCTGATGATGTCTCCCCGGTAGCGGCGCTAGAAATCCTTTCTAGATGGCTCGTGTCCGCGTCGGTATTTCCCCGAAGAGGAAGGGATGATGCAGCATAGCTACGGTAGGTATTTCCCTTAGTTATGAAAGCAAGGTTATCGAACCAGTAGGAGAACCAAGCAACACTATGTAAATGGTACCTGCAAACAAAGAACAAATACTTGCAATCTGACACGTAAGAGGGGTTGTCAATCCCTCTCGGTTGAAAGATTGGTAAAGATATAGATTGGTAGATGCAAATAAAATAACGGCAAATAAAATTCAACGAGATATTTTTTGGGTTTTTGGTAATATAGATCTGAAAATAAAAGATGCAAATAGCAATGGAGATCTGAAAACATATGATGAGAAAATAGACCCGGGGGCCATAAATTTCACTAGTGGATTCTCTCAAGAGAATAGCATATGGTGGGTAAACAAATTACTGTTGGGCAATTGATAGAACATCAAATAATTATGAAGATATCCTAGCAATGATCTTTATATACGCATCACGTCCAAGATTAGTAGATCGACTCCTACCTGCATCTACTACTATTACTCCACACATCGACCGCTATCCAGCATGCCTCTAGTGTATTAAGTTCATGGAGAAACGGAGTAATGCAATAAGAACGATGACATGATGTAGACGAGATCTATTCATGTAGGAATAGCCCACATCTTGTTATCCTTAATAGCAATGATACATACATGTCTTGTTGCCCCTTCTGTCACTGGGAAAGAACACCATATGATCGAACCCATCACAAAGCACCTCTTCCCATGGCAAGAAAAATCGATCTAGTCGGCCTAACTAAACCAAAGATTCTAAGAAGAAATACGAGCCTATAAGTAATCATGCATAAAAGAGATCAAAGAACTCAAATAACTTCCATGGATATATAGATCTGATCATAAACTCAAAGTTCATCGGATCCCAACAAACACACCGCAAAAAAGTATAGCGACCCGACCTCAAATGGTCAAGCCTCTGGGTATCTGTGCCATCCCTGGATCAATAAGCTGGCACACACAGTACATCGATGTATATATCAAAGTGCAATCACATGTATAAATAACGTAAAATGATATATACCTCATAAGTCTCAGCAGAAACAATCAAACGGGTGTGGAGTCCCATCAACGCCAACGGCAAGTTGAGTGTAGACTGTAACCCTACAACGTAACTCATACTCGTTGTAGAATTCCTGCAACATAAGACATTGCAGCCGTGTAGGTCAGTACATTGAATGTACCGGCAAGTCACCACATGAGTATAATGAACCTATTTGTACATGCAGTTTGGCTGGTGGAAAGGCTCTAAGTTTAACTTTGCATAAAGCTAGTTTTTCCCTATTGTAAAAGGTATTATTCTACTACCTCTAAACAACATAGAGTTGGCAAACCCAACTCCATCCATTCCCAAAATTTTCATTTAAACCCAACTGATTTAATTAAGGGTGATGAGATCTCCCGGCATTTCCACTACTAGATGCTCAAGTTGTCCGTAACCGGGGACACGGCTAGTCGATTAGGTTGACCCTCTGCAGAGGTTGCGCACTTTTCCCCACAAGACTCGACCACCTCCATGATCGGAAGATCGAGACATAGTCTTTCGAAAGTATTCCCCCTTAACCCACGTTTAGGCCGGTACACCTACACATTCTACATCACCTAGCCTATCACGGAAGAGGTCACACTATCTACTCAACTAAGCCAGAGCCCATATTGGCTTGTGGCTGCACACGTAAGCTTCTAGACATGAGAATACACTTGATCTCTTTGAGCCTGGGCGGACAGACCACTAGTGGTGCACCACCATCGATTACCCATGCATGCTCCCACTGTACTTCGCCACCATTCGAACCAATTTCCGCCCAGGTAGCTCATTTACAAGTATTGGTCCTGATTACTACTTTGTCACTCATGTCTCACCATGTTCACTTCCCAAACCACGTCTACATTAGCGAGGCAAAATAAACTTACACGATGATCACAAAGGATGTATAGTTCAGACCTGTCGGTGTACACAAACAGGGGTGTATGTTTCCCCTGAATTGTGTACGGATAGCAAACCTCCAACACGGCAGCAAGGGAGCAAGCTTCACCAAGTGTCCAAGACAAAACCAAACCAGAGGTATGGCTCTTTGAGAGATCAAAGGGCGGATCAAGAAGACCAAGACAAGCCAAGACATCAAGATATCACTAAGGAAAAGCCTCCCTTACCGGGCACGTGAGCCAAGCCAGGTCGATGCCACCCCGAAGACAAGCCCCAAGACTTCCCCGGCAGGCTTGCCGGGGCCACGGGCGGCCTACATCCCCGCCAGGACTCCACCGCTCCACCGCACCACACGCAAGTCATCCATCAGTGCAGTGTCGAGCCCTCATGTGACTAAGTGACAGTCATTTGGCATGTGGCAGCCGTTTGGAAGGAAGATTATCTCCATATGAAACCCGTCCGGAGGAGTGTCAAGCAGACAGGTGGAAAGACGACTAAGCAGCGCGGTAGGCCTGCCAAGCTGCATCCACAACATGACACCTAGTAATGCATTTAATGCACTTTGTCCAATCTACCAGAGTTAGGTATGATAGCACTGTTAGCTATCCAATCACTGGTATTGACTGTTTTTCCACTGTGGTAACCCCTTAGCCTATAAAAGGAGGGTCATGGCAACCTTAGAAAGGATTCGGACCCTCGTGTACCCATACGTGCGTAGCTGCTCTCCCCAAGGCGACCATGCCGGGCTTGAGCGCCGCACGTTCTTCACGGTCCCTCCATTAATCCACTAAAGCAGGAGTAGGGTTTTGCGCTTCTCAGCGGCCCGAACCTAGGTAAAAACCACCAGCATCATCACTACTGTGTTGTTCCATGGCCTCTCCTCTTTGTGCAATGAAACCTCCCCCTGCTGAACCCCAAAGGGGCCGACGGCCCCATAGGTGGTCATGTTCTACCACGACCTCTTTGGCGCGCCAGGTAGGGGGAGTGCGCGGAACTGTGGTTGAGGTCGGTGCGTCAAACTGCATCATCATCAGCATCGACGCTCGCTCCATCAGCGGCTACTGAGAAGAGAGGTGACACCGCTCCCTCGTTCCGCCTTGCCCGGGCCCTGTCGCCCACGCCCGCCACAACCGCGGCGGCGGTGGAAACGGGAGGTGGTGGCATTGCGACGGCTCTGAGCCACTCAGGTGGCATGGCCACCACACTGACCCTATCCAAAGGCGAAAATCGAGGCATGCAATGACACTTTCATCCTGGCGGGTTCCCGCCAAGCATGCCCGGTGACCGAGATAATCACTAATGCAAGCGGAAAGTATGGTATGTGGCCTCCTCCTCCTCCACTATCGCTCGTCGTCAATTGAGCCACGCATGGGGTGGCATCTTCCGCGTCGATAAGCCCACGCGGAACTCGGTCCAGCATTTAACCCAGCAAGGAAAAATCCTGAGTAAAGTGCTGGTGCAAATCCGTTGATTGACACCCCAGCAAGAACACTCCAGCAGGGCTGTCCGCACCAGCGTGACCTTATGCCTGCAGCCGTGGTATCATCAACAACGAAAGGAAGAGCAGAGAGAGGAGCCGACCCTTCCTTCCTTTCGCCATGCATTGTCCTGCAGGCATTCGATTATCCCCTCCGGCCCTTGCCAGGGGCGGACATGCAACTAATAAGCCGCCAAGATTTCCCCCTTGCGCATGTTTTTCTATTGTCTATTTTACAGCACTTCAGGCAGAAGCACAAATGCCACCTTCTCAAGATATACGGACATGGTGAATCACCGCGACCGAGGAGGGAGGGAAATGCGAACAAAAGCTAAGTCCACATGTTCGCTGGCTTTTTCTCGAAAGTTTGTGTTTGCTTATCCCCCGAACAACCATGTTTGTGTGTACGGTTGGTTCTCCCGTGTGGTGGCACCTTGCTGTATTTGTCTGCGCCCCCGCTTTGTTTCGAGCCTGCTCAACGAAGTGGGTGGCTGCGTCAAAAACTCCCAAGGAAAAACATGTCAGGGCGTGTCCTCGCCAGCTGAATGCTAAAGACTCGCTCCTCACAGCAATCACGGTAGCATGCTACTGGCAGGCAACCAAATCACACAGAGAGAAGCTAACTGTATGAGCATCCATGGGTAAAACGCGAGAGTGGTAGCATGCATTTAAGCCTAATTAATCATCAGTTCAACAAGAACAAAAATAGTACGGGGTCTAAACACAAGACATGCATCATGTTTGTGTTACAGGGCACCACGCCAACAAGAATGGTTCACGACTGTGTTTGGCGGTCTTCCGGAACCCTGGGGACGGAGAGAACCTTGTCAGCAAAGGGACCGGCTTTCTCCTCGGCAGCAGAGACATCGGCACCTATCGGCGGCCTCCTGAAGCCGTCAGAGAGGTTGAGGCCTAGATGGCGGTAGGCGAGGTTGCGCAGGACCATGGAGAGGGCATCGCGGGCGAGCTTTCAGACTCGTTTGCAAAGCAAGCAGCTTTTCCTTCCTCGTACTTCTTCAGCCCTTTGATCAAACCTTCGAAGAAGAGCGTCGGCTCGACGCTTGGGACCTCAGGCCTGTTGACTGAGTATGCCCAGCTCTTCATGTCCATCGCTGAGATCTGGGCGGAGAGGCACTCGACAATGTCAACCAGACTCTTGATCCAGAGGTCGCGTTGCACAACTTGGTTCGCCAGTTTTTCCTCCATGTATATTTGGAGGACTCTAGCGTTGTCCAAGTCCCTCATCAGTTGCTTCTCGCGTACCCAGCAGACTCGATTTCGCCCTCCAAGGTGCCAATCCTTGCCTTCATATCAGTAACGGTGCCATTGGCGGTGTCGAGGTCCTGGCCCTTGGAGGAGAGCTGCGACCGCACCTCTTTCAAAAGAGTCTTCCCCTTCTGCGCCTCATCCTTAAGGGCCACAATTTCCTTGGCACTGCCGGCAAGGTCCTCCTCCAGCTTGGCCACGTGTCGATCGGGATCGGCCTTGGCAATGGATGCATCGGCAAGGTCATTAGCAGTCTTCTTCAACTGAGCGGCAGAGTCAAGGGTGAACGCGTCGAGGGCTGCTTTGTGCTTATCCTCTAGATTCTTGGTGCACTGCTGGACGAGGGCTTCTAGTTCTTCATCCTTGGTGCGGAGAGTGGCCTCAAGGTTCTCTTCTCGGGAAGAGATGTCCTTCTCCTTGGCGTCCAGAAGCCCTGCGCGCTCCGCCAAACGGACCTCCTGGGCAGTGACGTCCTCCTTCGCCATGGTTGCCACCTCCTGTTGTCGCAGGAGGATTTGGAACTGCTTGATGTGCCACTCACGCAGTTCACTGCCCTTGTCCCTCAGCTTCTGATCCACGAGACTGGCAGAGTTGCGCTGCTCCCTGATCGCCTGCACTTCAGATTGTACCTGCTCTGCATATCCTTGATGCCCGTCGCCACGGACTCCAGGAAGGACAAATCCATGGCTGCGCTGACTGAATCGTCAGTCTCTTCGGCTCGCTAGGCCAGTGGCACCATAATGCGCTGGATCTCTTCATCAAGGTCAGCACTTACTGTCGCGGATGAGCCGGGGGCTCCGAGCCCAGGTTGAGCAAGATCCAATGCCAGACCGCTTGAAGATGGCTGCAGGGCCGCAGCTGAGGTGTCGAACTGAGGAGGAGGGCTCATAGCTTGGAGTGGGATTTTCTCTTCGACCACCCCCTTCGATCCAGGCACACTACCGGGGATCTTCTCTACCTCCTTCGGGACCTCTTGGATATCCCCAGCAGTGTGTTCCTGCCCCTCCGCAGCGGCGATCTTGGCGGCCTCTTCAGCAGCATCCTTGCCAATATTGGCCACTTCCTCCAGCAACTCTGGTTCCTCGGCCAATGGGACTGCAAGCAGGGTCAGCAAACAATAACAAGGAAATTATATGTATCAGAGAGCCAGAGACTTGAAGCAAAAATGAAGCAAGCAAGAAAAGACAAAGAGCAGGCGAATCACCCGGAGATGTTTGCCATGGGGGGACATCGTTTTCCCCGGCAACACCAGTAGCCGGGGCATGCCCCTCGACCCCTTCTTCGGCAGCCACAACATCAGCATGGGCAGATCCTTCTGTGGAGGCCTTTGCCGGGGATTTCTTGGCTTGGGCATCGGGCAGGGTGAGCCCCTCCTGGGGAGCATCACTCTGGATGATCTCTCTCTCCCTCGACAGAAGATGGGACTCGCTCTCCCATGCCTTCCATAGCGGGAGAAGCCTGTCCCACGCCTTCTTGCTGTGGGCTGAGTTGTGGGCTTGGCGCTGGGTCAATCGTGCTGCCTTCCGCCATGCCAGTGCCCTCCGAAGGCCCCAACGACTCCACTTGCTTGGATCGCTTGGCCCGGTGGATGAGGGTTTCTTCCTCATCTCTGTCAAAGACAACAAACAAGATTGGATCAGCAAACCAACAAGTGCGCAACACTTCAACAAGGAAAAAAAGGGGGTGTTCTCCTTACTCTGAATCGATGATCATGGAGCCCAGCGCGAACCCCATATGTGGTGGGGTCGCTCGGCTCCTCTTCAGGGCCGGGGGAGCAGTCCTTCTTGGCTGTTTCAAACCCTTGGGAGAGGCCGGGGACTCTAACGAGGACGAGTTGCACGAAGAGCTTGAGTCTGATTGGGGGCTCGAGTCGACCCTTGTGACCGCTCGTCGCTTGGCGGGTGGGGTCTTGGCCTCGGAAAGGCGAGAAGAATAGCGGCGCGCCACGTCCGGCCAGTCGCCTTTAGAGGCGATCTTCTTCACCCTCTTGGCGACGGGCGTAGGGCGGGGGCCGCTGTTCCTCGACTGGGCCGCCTGCGAGGGCGCTGTTCCAAGTCTAGTTCGGGGGCTTGAGGGCCCACTGTGGGCCACTCCTCCTGGGGTTGCTCCGTCTCCTATGCCCGTCCCTTTCCTGGGCTTCTGTTGCCGCAGCATATAATGCTTCGACCCCGGCAGGCTCGCCCCCGGCAGGCTTGTTCCCGGCAATCTCCTCTGAGGCACGTCCCTCGCTCCTGCCGTGGGAAGAGCCTTCGCCTTCGGCTTCCTCCTCCTCCTCCTCCGCTCTTCTGGGCCTCGCCTTCTCGGCAGCTCGGAGTGCTTTATCCCCCTCGATTCTCCTCCTAATAAACTCCGCCTCCATTTTGGAGGCGCCCTTGTAAATGTTGCTCTCCACCTTGGTGGCCTTTTCCTCCATACCGGAGACCCACCCGATCTCTTCATCAAGCTCGGGTAGTTGCCAATCAGCCGCAACCCCATAAATGTCGCAGTCAGGCATCCGCTTCAAAATATGGTCCCGAGCAGATTTGATATTCAGCGGGAAAACCCTTGCCGGCAATTTGAACAACCCAAGGCCGCCGAACAGCTGTTTGCACAACCAGCCATGGCCGTAAATGGACAAGTTGTTGATAAGGCCCGGGTACTAGCGCATCCTGTCCGCAGCGTCTCCATACCGCCAGGCAAACCTGTCTCCTTTCTGCAGCGGCACGATGCAGCGTCGGAGGAAATCGGGCCCCGCCTGTTCGATGGTTAGCCCAACAGCCTTAAGATGGGCGATCTTGTTCAGCGCTGGGCGAAGCCTGTCGTCGGTAAGGCCAAGTTCCCTCCAATCATTACCGCATGCGACACACTCCGTCTGCGCCAGGCATTACTCTGGAGCATCCTCATCCTGGATCCAACACCAGTCTGCCCTCCATTCTTCCCATCTGCCGCGCTGCTGACCAGGAAGATAATCCCAAATATTCCTCTTCTCCCAGAGGATCCATCTTATGTTCCCCGAGCGGTGGGCCTTGTTTTCCACCCACGGGATGAAAAAATGCCTAAACAGATCCACATTGGGGGCAACCCCGACGAAGTTCTCGCACAAGTGAGCAAAAATTGCCGTGCACGCCATTGCATTTGGCGTAAAATCCAGGAAATTTAATCCGTACACCACCATCATCGCCTCGAAGAAATTAGAGAAAGGGGGATAGAGGCCTCAGAGGAAGTACGCGCAGAAAAACCGGTATGAATTTGGCGGATCGTCTTTCCCCTCCGGCGAGGCCACGGGCGCACCATGCCCCTTCGGGACTTCCCTCCCCCGCATGTATCCGTACATTGCAACCAAGGCATTGCTATCCAGGCTCGACGGGAAGAAGACCACATCACCCCACCGATTCCTGTCCAGCTCTGCCGCTCTCTTCTTATTCCCCTCCGCAGCCGCCTCCTTCGTGGCGGTTGGCCGCTTCCCCTTGGCAGTGGCGGCTTTCTTTCCCATCCTCAGGAGCTGTGGAGGGGATGGAAGGTGGGATGAGGTGTTGAAGGTGAGTGTGGGCGTGGGAGCAGTCTCTTGGCTTGACGAAGAAGATGGTGGATGGAGAAACGGGTACAAATGAGCCACGCCCTTCGCGTTTTTCCCTTTTATAAGGAACGAACATGGGAGAAGGGGCGACTCTTTGCTACTTTCCTCAGAAAGTTACCATTTTACATTAACTGCTACAGTCCCACGACCCCATGACCTGCGGTAATTACACGAAGTGGACGTTGATTTGACTGTGCTCCTAACCACTGCACGCGCAGCACTTCCTCGGCACGTGTCCATGCACTGTTTGGGCCCTAACCCAACGTGCCCGGCGACACATATGGCTCAGGCCCGGGGGCTTCTGTCGGGGTACACAAACAGGGGTGTATGTTTCCCCTGACTCGTGCACGGACAGCAAGCCTCAAACACGGCAGCAAGGGAGCAAGCTTCACCAAGTGTCCAAGACAAAACCAAACCAGAGGTATGGCTCTTTGGGAGATCAAAGGGCCTATCAAGAAGACCAATACAAGCCAAGACAACAAGAAATCACTAAGGAAAAGCCTCCCTTACCGGGCAGGCAAGCCTGGTCAGGTCGAGGCCACCCTAAAGACAAGCCCCAAGACTTCCTCGGCAGGCTTGCTGGGGCCGCGGGCGGCGTACATCCCCACCAAGACTCCACCGCTCCACTGCACCACACGCAAGTCATCCATCAATGCGGTGTCGAGCCCTTAGGTGACTAAGTGGCTATCATTTGGCACGTGGCAGCCGTTTGGAAGGAAGATTATCTCCATATGACACCCATCCAGAGGTGTGCCAAGCAGACAGGTGGAAAGACGACTAAGCGGTGCGGCAGGCCTGCCGGGCTGCATCCACAGCATGACACCTAGCAGTGCATTTAATGCACTTTGTCCTATCTGCCAGAGATAGGTATGATAGCACTGTTAGCTATCCAATCACTGGATAAGGACTGTTTTGCCATTGTGGTAACCCCTTAGCCTATAAAAGGAGGGTCGTGGCAACCTTAGAAAGGATTCGGACCCTCGTGTACCCATATGCGCATAGCTGCTCTCCCCAAGGCGACCTTGCAGGGCTTGAGCGTCGCGCGTTCTTCACGGTCCCTCCATCAATCCACTAAAGCAGGAGTAGGGTTTTACGCTTCTCAGCGGACCGAACCTGGGTAAAAACCACCAGTGTCATCACTGTCGTGCTGTTCCACGGCCTTTGCTCTTTGTGCAATGTGACCTCCCCCTGCCAAACCACAAAGGGGCCGACGGCCCCATAGGTGGCCGTGTTCTACCATGACAAGACCTACCTCAAATGAACTACTAAGTAAAGCATGGCCATCTGGCAACAAAATTCCTACCATGCAATCCTAACACAAAAGGACTAGGTGTATATAAAACATAGGTAACTGAAAGAATGGTTAAATGTGAACTTGCCTGGTAATAGTTGATGAAGATTATATCGCTCTCAGAAATTTACTTAATATAACTATTCGTCACTCTCCGATGAAAATCTATAAAGTCAAACATTTCATTCACATAAGAAATCATTTTAGCGAACCAAATAACATGCAAAGCAGAAAGGCTCGGCTAAACCAAATGAACATACAACACACTTACTATCACAGAAATATTCTAAGTGCAAAACAACGTAGGCATGGGTTCAAAATGTGATGAGAACTATAGTGCATATAGGGCACACGAGCAAAATATTAATGTACAAATCCTACTGTGTGAAAAATATCGTGAGATTGGTCCAAGTGATAGGGTTTGGCTACGGTGACAAAGTGGAAAAAGACTCAACTCAATCTGAGCTACGGTTTAGGAGAAATGGCCATTTGAAGTTTGAATTCTAATCTGAATAAAGTTCAAATTTGAATCTAACAAAAGTTTACAAATATGATACTAATGGATAGATCTAATCATGACAAAGAATTTGCCACTGGTTTCATCGAGTTTGGATCTACGGTTAAAAAGTTGTGACTACTCAAAGTTCAGGGACTAATCTGCTAATTTAAAGGACTAAACAGAAAGAAAAATAATCGTGGGCGGGTCCTCGGCCACGTGGTGGCTCATGGCTGGCCGAGCAGTGTTTGCTGCGGAAGCTTATATCGTGAACGGCCACTAAATAAAAAAACTACTACCGCGGCTAAACTAAAGAAAACCAACAATCAGTTTAATCAAAACCGTTCGGTTTAACAAACCGCGGTTAACCGATCTAATACTAAATAAAAAAACTAAACAAACCAATAGGAGGGCTCGCTTACGGTGACGACTGTTGGAAGACGGCTAGTGTGGACTCAGCCAACGCCGTGCCGCCCACTTCCCACGCGGTGATCGTGGCCACTCCCGCTCCTCACGCAGCTTAGCGCACGGCGCTCCTGGAGACTAGCTCCCTTCCGTTGTAACGGATCGCTGTGCACTCATGTGCTCTCCGTGTGTATACACTACTGCAGGATGCTGCTAACGCGACACTACGATCAGAGACCCTTCGAGAAACTGTGTGCGATGCCATAATCGCAAACGGTGTTGTATGAAAACTGTAAAAAAGGTGAAAACGTTTGCGATGGAGGATGCATCAAACACGGTTTAGAATATAGTTGCGTGTGCGATCCAGGGCATACGGTTCAGTCCAATGAACTGTTTGCGATGAGTCAGAACAAAAGAAACGGGCAGCCTGATGAACATGTGTGCAATATAGAGCATACGATTCACTCGGATGAACTGTTTGTGATTAGGCCACACAAAAGAAACGGGCAGCCAGATGAAGGTGTGTGTGATATACAGCATGCGGTTCACTCGGATGAACTGTTTGTGATTAGGCAACACAAAAGAAACGGTCAGCCAGATCAAGGTGTGTGCGATTGAGGGCATACGCTTCAGAAGGATTAACTGTTTGCGATTAGGCAACAAAACAGAAACGGGTAAGCCAGATCAAAGTGTCTGCGATTGATGGCATACACTTCACATGGATGAACTGTTTGCGATTAGCCACAACAAACTGAAACAGTTAGATAGATCAACGTGTGTGCGCTAGATGGGCACACGCATTCTAATGAAAAGACGTGTGCTAACATTGCCTATTGCGGTGCACCCTATGGTGCAAACGCCACGTACGCGGCCGAGAAGGCGTACGTGCCCACGTTACGCCTTCCGGGAATAGTGCCGCACTTATAACCGTCAGTAAATTTTGAGCATGCGTCCCGTCACATTCCAAATTGCAAACATGTTCACACCGATCAAAACCTAAACGGTTTCCCACTTAGGAGCGTATTACTACGCAGTTATAAATACTACTACTCCAAGATGACGGCACATTCCTCCTCAACTCCTCATCCACAAAAATTCAAAAACAAACAAGTCATTCATCATCGTTCCCTTGCGTCCGCCATGGCCAGCGTGAGTTCTGGGTCGAGAGATTGCAACCAGGGAGAGGCGAGCCTGGAAGCGGGAGCACGAGAGATGTCCCGCCTCGCCGCGATAGCAGCCAACATGTCCCGCCGCACGGCCGTAGCAGTAGAGAGGTCCCACCGCGCCGCCGAATCAGCACGGAGGACCCCCCGCGCCGTCGATGCAGTAGACTGGTCCGGCCGCGCTGCAAAAGCAGAACAGACGTCCCGCCGCGCCGTGAATGCAGCATAGATGCCCTCCCTTGCCGCGGCGGCCTGGGAAATTGCCTCGCGAGCAGGCGAGGACTCTTACAGGTGCATGCGTGCCCTCATCCATAGGCAGATGGATCAGATCTCCAGGTGGGCGAGGTTGCAGGATGACCAGCAAGCCTCGTTTGAACAGTCTACCGACGTCATCCGGCAACTAAATGAGAGCAATGCGAAGCTCCGGGCCGAGCACGACCTACTGAGGGCGGAGATCATCAGAAGTGCGGAGCAGCAGGAGCAGAGCACTGCCTTGTTGAAGAGGACCAGCGTCATCATCGAGAAACTTATGGACGAGAATAACAAGCTGCGCATCGAGCGCAGAAGGCTGGTGGAGGAATTCATGGATGCTCTCAAGCAGCATCTTGAGGACAAGAAAGAGCTCGTCGCCGCTTGCCGCGGAGACTTGTTCCCGCGGCCTGCAGCAACGCATCAAGAAAGTAGAGATCAGCGAGCCAGATGGTTGTCTTCCTTCTTCTTTTGCCCTTGTGTATTTCGGGCGTTGCCGCATGTGGCTCTTTTTAATTATGTTTCTAAATATGTAAGACAATTATTATCCACTGTCATCGTCCTTATATTGATCATGCTTGCTATAAGTCGCAGTCGATGCTATATAGGTCCCTCAGATCTTACATCAAGATCCGTGCAAAACTTTCTTTTCAGATTTTCATTTTTCTCTCTTAAATCTCAGTCTAGTGAGACCTATAGCCAGGCCGTAGAACAGGTGCTCGGGCGCCATTAATGGAGACGTTGGGAGGGAGGTGCGCGGCGGATAGCGGTCAAAGGGCTCTCCTCCCGATGAGCATGCGCAGGGGTCTGATCGCACGCCTCCCGTACTCAAATAGCTACCCCGCACGGTACCTCCTAGCCAATAAAAAAGGGGACGCGTGGCCGCACGTAATTGGTAAGTCGAACGCCCACGGTTTCAATAATACTTGTGTTTCTGATTTGTAACGTGACAACACTTATTCCAAAATGACTTTGTTGATTGTTCATGTGTGGGCCTTCGCAAATGGGACAGAAAAATTACCACAGCATGTTGGTGCCATGTTATGAGACCATGCCAAGTTTCATGATTTTCACGCGTGTTTTGGAATTACAAGAATTAAAAACCCAAGTTTCTCAATCTTTCCGGCTGAGCCACGATGACCAGATGTTTGAATTTCACTCCCATCTCTTGCATGGGACCTAGAAATTCACCCAAGGACACACATGTGATTTTTCAAACAACTTTGGTGCACTGGATCATGTGCTTGTAGTTCAAATTTGAATTATGCACACTAAATGCCCAGAAACTCAATTAATGTATAAAAAAGGCCAAACGAACCCGGAATAATTCCAAAATTTAGCACGGTACTTCTATTTGGTCTAATCTGGCTGTGTAAAAAAATAAGGCGGGAGAAGGCAGTGTACGTATGTCGTTTCGCACACGGAGGTGACACGTTCCCTCACGGAACCACGAGCCTTCTTGAGGGAAGCTCCGGTTTGCAAGAAGCTTACACCAAAGCTTGTCCCAATTCGGCCAAAAATATTACCGCAGCATGTTGGTGCCATGTCATCTCTACATGCCAAGTTTCATGATTTTCAGGCGTGTTTCGGAATTAAAGGAATTAAAAAACCAAGTTTCTCAATCTTTCCGGCTGAGCCACGACGCCCGGATGTTTCAATTTCACTCCCATCTCTTGCATGGGACCTAGTAATTCACCCAAGGACACACATGTGATTTTTCAAACAACTTTGGTGCACTGGAACATGTGCTTGCAGTTCAAATTTGAATTATGCACATTAATTGCCCAGAAACTTAATTAATGCATAAAAAAGGCGAAACGAGCCCGGAATAATGCCAAAATTTAGCACGGTACTTCTATTTGGTCTAATCTGGTTGTGTAAAAAAATAAGGCGGGAGAAGGCAGTGTACGTATGTCGTTTCGCACACGGAGGTGACACGTTCCCTCTCGGAACCACGAGCCTTGACGGAAGCTCCGGTTTGCAAGAAGCTTACACCAAAGCTTGTCCCAATTTGGCCAAAAATATTACCGCAGCATGTTGGTGCCATCTCATGACACCATGCCAAGTTTCATGATTTTCAGGCGTGTTTTGGAATTACAGGAATTAAAAAACCAAGTTTCTCAATCTTTCCGGCCAAGCCACGACGCGCAAATGTTTGAATTTCACTCCCATCTCTTGCATGGGACCTAGAAATTCACCCAAGGACACACATGTGATTTTTCAAACAACTTTGGTGCACTAGAGCATGTGCTTGTAGTTCAAATTTGAATTATGCACATTAAATGCCCAGATACTCAATTAATGTATAAAAAGGCGAAACGAGCCTGGAATAATTCCAAAATTTAGCACGGTACTTCTATTTGGTCTAATCTGGCTATGTAAAAAAATAAGGCGGAGAAGGCGGTGTACGTATGTCGTTTCGCACAAGGAGGTGACACGTTCCCTCTCGGAACCACGAGCCTTCTTGAGGGAAGCTCTAGTTTGTAAGAAGCTTACACCAAAGCTTGTCTCAATTCGGCCAAAAAAAATACCGCAGCATGATCATGCCATGTCATGAGACCATGCCAAGTTTCATGATTTTCAGGCGTGTTTTGGAATTACAGGAATTAAAAAACCAAGTTTCTCATCTTTCCGGCCGAGCCACGACGCCTAGATGTTTGAATTTCACTCCCATCTCTTGCATGGGACCTAGAAATTCACCCAAGGAGACACATGTGATTTTTCAAACAACTATGGTGCACTGGAGCACATGCTTGTAGTTCAAATTTGAATTATGCACGCTAAATGCCCAGAAACTCAATTAATGTATAAAAAAGGCCAAATGAACACGGAATAATTCTGAAATTTAGCACGATACTTCTATTTTGTCTAATCTGCCTGTGTAAAAAAATTAAGGCGGGACAAGGCAGTGTACGTATGTCGTTTCGCACACGGAGGTGACACGTTCCCTCTCGGAACCAGGAGCCTTCTTGAGGGAAGCTCCGGTTTGCAAGAAACTTACACCAAAGCTTGCCCCAATTCGGCCAAAAATATTACCGCAGCATGTTGGTGTCATGTCATGACACCATGCCAAGTTTCATGATTTTTAGGCGTGTTTTGGAATTACAGGAATTAAAAAACCAAGTTTCTCAATCTTTCCGGCCGACCCACGACGCCCAGATGTTTGAATTTCACTCCCATCTCCTGCATGGGACCTAGAAATTCACCCAAGGACACACATGTGATTTTTCAAACAACTTTGGTGCACTGGAGCATGTGCTTGTAGTTCAAATTTGAATTATGCACATTAAATGCCCAAAAACTCAATTAATGTATAAAAAGGAGAAACGAGACTGGAATAATACCAAAATTTAGCACGATACTTCTATTTGGTCTAATTTGGCTGTGTAAAAAAATAAGGCGGGAGAAGGCAGTGTATGTATGTCGTTTCGCACACGGAGGTGACACGTTCCCTCTCGGAACCATGAGCCTTCTTGAGGGAAGCTCCGGTTTGCAAGAAGCTTACACCAAAGCTTGACCCAACTGGTTCAAAAATATTACCGCAGCATGTTGGTGCCATGTCATGACACCATGCCAAGTTTCATGATTTTTAGGCATGTTTTGGAATTACAGGAATTAAAAAACCAAGTTTCTCAATCTTTCCGGCCGAGCCACGACGCCCAGATGTGTGAATTTCACTCCCATCTCTTGCATGGGACCTAGAAATTCACCCAAGGGCACACATGTGATTTTTCAAACAACTTTGGTGCACTGGAGCATGTGCTTGTAGTTCGAATTTGAATTATGCACATTAAATGCCCAGATACTCAATTAATGTATAAAAAAGGTGAAACGAGCCCGGAATAATTCCAAAATTTAACACGATACTTCTATTTGGTTTAATCTGGCTGGGTAAAAAAATTAAGGCGGAGAAGGTAGTGTACGTATGTCGTTTCACAGACGGTGGTGACACGTTCCCTCTCGGAACCATGAGCCTTCTTGAGGGAAGCTCCTGTTTTCAAGAAGCTTACACCAAAGCTTGTCCCAATTCGGCCAAAAAACTACCGCAGCATATTCGTGCCATGTCATGACACCATGCCAAGTTTCATGATTTCCAGGCGTGTTTTGGAATTACAGGAATTAAAAGACCAAGTTTCTCAATCTTTCCGGCCGAGCCACGATGCCCAGATGTTTGAAGTTCACTCCAATCTCTTGCATGGGACCTAGAAATTCACCCAATGGCACACATGTGATTTTTCAAACAACTTTGGTGCACTGGAGCATGTGCTTGTAGTTCAAATTTGAATTATGCACATTAAATACCCACAAACTCAATTAATGTATAAAAAAGGAGAAACGAGCCCGGAATAATTCCAAAATTTAGCACGGTACTTCTATTTGGTCTAATCTGGATTTGCAAAAAAATAAGGCAAGAGTAGGCAGTGTACGTATGTCGTTTCGCACACGGAGGTGACACGTTCCCTCTCGGAAGCACGAGCCTTCTTGAGGGAAGCTCCGGTTTGCAAGAAGCTTACACCAAAGCTTGTCCCAATTCGGCCAAAAATATTACCGCAGCATGTTGGTGCCATGTCATGACACCATGCCAAGTTTCATGATTTTCAGGCGTGTTTTGGAATTACAGGAATTAAAAACCCAAGTTTCTCAATCTTTCCGGCTGAGCCACGACGCCCAGATGTTTGAATTTCACTCCCATCTTCTGCATGGGACCTAGAAATTCACCCAAGGACACACATGTGATTTTTCAAACAACTTTGGTGCACTGGAGCATGTGCTTGTAGTTCAAATTTTAATTATGCACATTAAATGCCCAGAAACTCAATTAATGTATAAAAAAGGTGAAACGAACCCAGAATAATGCCAAAATTTAGCACGGTACTTCTATTTGGTGTAATCTGGATGTGTAAAAAAATAAGGCGGGAGAAGGTAGTGTACGTATGTCGTTTCGCACACGGAGGTGACACGTTCCCTCTCGGAACCATGAGCCTTCTTGGGGGAAGCTCCGGTTTGCAAGAAGCTTACACCAAAGCTTGTCCCAATTCGGCCAAAAATATTACCGCAGCATGTTGGTGCCATGTCATGACACCATGCCAAGTTTCATGATTCAGGCGTGTTTTGGAATTACAGGAATTAAAAAACCAAGTTTCTCAATCTTTTCGGCCGAGCCACGATGCCCAGATGTTTGAATTTCACTCCCATCTCTTGCATGGGACCTAGAAATTTATCCAAGGACACACATGTGATTTTTCAAACAACTATGGTGCACTGGAGCATGTGCTTGTAGTTCAAATTTGAATTATGCACATTAAATGCCCAGAAAGTCAATTAATGTATAAAAAGACCAAACGAACACGGAATAATTCCAAAATTTAGCACGATACTTCTATTTGGTCTAATCTGCGTGTGTAAAAAAATTGAGGCGAGAGAAGGTAGTGTACGTATGTCGTTTCGCACACCGAAGTGACACGTTCCCTCTCGGAAGCAGGAGCCTTCTTGAGGGAAGCTCCGGTTTGCAAGAAGCTTACACCAAAGCTTGTCCCAATTCGGCCAAAACAATTAATGCAGCATGTTGGTGCCATGTCATGACACCATGCCAAGTTTCATAATTTTCAGCCATGTTTTGGATTTTCAGGAATTAAAAAACCAAGTTTCTCAATCATTCCGGCTGAGCCACGACACCCAGATGTTTGAATTTATTCCCATTTCTTGCATGGGACCTATAAATTCACCCAAAGACACACATGTGATTTTTCAGCAAACTTTGGTGGATTGGAGCATGTGCTTCTAGTTCAAATTTGAATTATGCACATTGAATGCCCAGAAACTCAATTAATGCATAAAAATGCCAAACGAACCCAGAACAATTCCAAATTTAAACACGACACTCATGTACTAGTTGCATGTTCACTGTACGTAAATGTTCTAGCAATTCAAACACCATCCTTTCCCTCCGTAACACCATTTTGTCTTTCAAAACATAATGAAAAAATCAGGTATTCCACAAACAGTTTACTAGAAAGAATCGTGTGGGATGCGATATAAAATATCTTGGCGCACCGTCTTGTCTGGCTTACGCATGAAGCTTCATCGTCTACAGTCCACCGCCCCCGCTTGAACCACACTTGCGCGCCAGTTTCTCGCGGCACCGAGCGAATTTTTTTGCCACCGCGGAAATATCTATCTCCTCACCCCCTCCCTCCTACCAAAAGCCACATTTCCACTGTTCCTCCTTGCTTTCCAAGTTCAAACCTTCACTGCTGTTTACTGGCAGCTCAGCCTCCTCGCCGGTGACCCTTCTTCTTGCAGCGCCGCCTCCTCGCCGGCTACCCTTCTTCTTGTAGCGCCGCCTCCTCGCCGGCGACCCTTCTTCTTGTAGCGCCGCCTCCTCGCCGGTGACCCTTCTTCTTGCCGCGCGGCCTCCTCGCTGCCAACCCTTCTTCTTGCTGCGCGGCCTCGTCGATATGGTAAGGTAATCCATACCCCACCCACAATATCCTCCTCCTTTCCCGTCCCACATGCCCCGACTGACGGAGCGACACCTTCCACCGAAATCACTGCCCCCTCCTCCAATTAAGCGCCGCCCACAGCCATTTTACATGCAGTATAACATGGAGCTGAGTAGCATGCGGCCGCACACGCGAACGAGGTTATTATGGCTGACATGCGTGTCGACCGCCAGATCTTGCAGGAGCACCTTGTCTTCGAGGCCACCGTTGACACCGTCGCGCGGATGTCTACTTTAAAATACAGTTTGTGATGTTTTCTCGAGGCCACCGCCAGTGCCTTCTAGTGATTTGTCATCTGTAATGTTAATATGCAATCTGATGCTCAGTTAACAGGTTGGTCCTCTGAAATGTAATGTTCAGTTAACACTTTGGTCCAACAATTGCTACATTTCGTAGTACTGTTCTCAAGCATTCTTTGTTTTGTTAAGTGTCTTATCTTCTAGTACATGTTTAACTGCAATGTCGTTGTCGGTGTACAAAAGTAGGGGCACTCCTTTTTACCCCTTTACTTGTGCATGGGCAGTCAGAGCCGCGCCCACGGCCACACTGAGCAGGGCAGAAGAGGGAAGCCGAAGCACAAGGCAACCAAAGCAACGCTAAGACCAAGAGACACAAAGAGCAAGAGGGCGAGGTGGACTCCCCTGGCAAGACCCTTGCCGGGGCAGCCTCCGCAGCCCCGGCAAGAGCCTTGCCGGGGCAACTTGCCCGACGCCAGCAGAGCAAGCCACCCTTGAGCCCGCGGTTCCAACACCACCAACCAACCACATTGGAACCAAGGCTCGGGAGGCGCCTCTGTGGTGGCATGCAGATCTTCGTCAAGATCATAAACACACAAGATCAGATAAGGACCAAAAGACGACGACCCTCGGCGAGATCCTTGCCGAGGAGATCCACGAGACCCCCGACAATACCCTTGCCGGGGACGACCACGGTGTCGCGGCAAGACCCTTGCCGGGGCCCCGACAAGGCCCTTGCCGAGGACACTTACGGGGCCGCGGCCAGGCCCACGTCTGCCAAGACTACACCGCTGCTCCCATGCAGCTACTAGCTCAGCCAGCTGGGCAGGCACCTGCGTCGCACCGTGCGGCCTCTACGCCGACTCAGCTAGTACCTGCGTGGTGGCATGTGGATCTTCGTGAAGACTCCACCACCGTGCCAGCCCAGCAGCCAGCTAACGTGGCGCTACAACGCCTCGTCATCTCGGACGCGCGTCGCAGCCAGGCGAGGCGGCGACAACTGGGACGAGCTTCCTTGCCGTCCCCGATAAAGCAAGAGGGGCACGTCGGCAGCGCATTAAATGCGTTTGTCCGACGGTGCCAGAGGATAGGCTCATCCACTGTACACCTTTCCACCTCCTGTGTGCCACTGTGGCAACCCCTTTTGTCTATAAAAGGAGGCCCGAGGTGACCAGGAGAAGGATTCGGATCTTTTGGACTAGGGATGCACCGTAGCTAGTTCGAGAACTCAAGAACACTCAAATACATACACAAGTAGGACTAGGGTTTTACGCATCCTCGCGGCCCGAACCTGGGTAAACGATCCTTGTGCTGGCTTCTGGACCTACTCTTTGCACAACCACGCCCCCGCCAACCGTAGAAGGGATTTCAGTGATCCCATAGGTGTCGTTTCCCCCGACATCTTTGGCGCACCAGGTATGGGGCGCAGTTGTGAAAATCCAGTCTAGCGGTTAGCCTAGCAGTTCTTCATCGCCATGGCTCCCAAGAAGAAGACGATCACGGTGATCGGTTCATCCGGAGCCGGACGGCCCGTACCGGTGCGGGCGAGCAGCGAGCTGGTCACGGACAGAACCCGAGGCGCGGCCCGCGAGCACCAACATCGCTCTGGCAGTCAGAGCCTGGCGAGCGGCGTCGTTCGTGCGCAAGACGACGGGTCGCACGTCGCCGAACCCAACGACGGAGCTGGGCCCCCCGCAGGCGGCGCGAGGCCCTCCAGGGGTGGCGTCGTGCCACCTACGGGCGGCGCAGCAACCTCCAAGATGCCTACGCCGGCGCCCACAACGCGCTCTTCCCAGGGTGTGCGCGACGAGCAGCGTCACCACGCTGGTGACCCCGGACGCCGCTGTGGGAAGAGTCATGTGCATCATTCGCGGGACGAAGGAGGCCAGCATGCCCGCCGAAGTGCTGGCGAAAATGGCGCACAGCCACCAGGCCGTGATAGAGCCCCCTCTAACGTGGTTAGAAGTCGGAGCACGTCACGGTCCATGCACCTTTCGCCACCACCCACGCCAGCAGAAGCTTTGGCGCGCGCGCAGCTGCTCCTCGACTTCCCTCCTGCCGCGAAAAAGCTCGACGAGTGGAGAGCCACCATCCGGAGCCTCGTCGGTGTCGCCAACAAAGATGAACCACGACCAGCGGGGCCCTCGGGACGACGCTCCGTCAGGCCACCACATGCCATCGGTGGAAGGACCGGAGGTGCTGTAGCCACAGTGCACTCTCCTCCCCCATGCTAGTTGCCGCGGGTGCCGGTCCGTCGTGATGACGCTTGTGATAACATTTCCATAGCATTGTCCGACCCACGGACCCACCGCGATCTGGGCCAAGTTCTTCGGGAGCGAGCCCATGAAGACGCTCGAACCACCATCGAGCGCCGGCGCAATGCGCGCCACCAGTCAGATAGGCGGGCAGGGCCCACTATGGACCACCCAGCGCCTGGAGTCTCCGGTGGCCTACCCTACGAGGTGGGTTGCCCGGCCTTTACCCGTGAGCTGCGGCAATACAAGTGGCCGTCCCACCGCATGTTGAAGCCCGACGTCGGCGAGAAGTACAACGGCAAGACCCACCCATCGGAGTTCCTCAACATCTACACCATCGCGATGCAAGCCGCTGGAGCTCGCGGCGACAAGGTGCTTGCCAATTACTTCCCGTTGGCGCTGAAACCCAATGTTATGTCTTGGTTGATGCACTTGCTGGCAGATTCCATTTCTTCTTGGTCGGATCTGTGTCATGAGTTTGTTGGTGCCTTCACTAGAGGCCACCAAGCTCATGGCCAGGCAAGCAATTTGCATATCATTCCCCAGAAGGAAGGTGAAAACCTATGCAAGTACATATAGAGGTTCAGCCGGGTGCAATACAACATCCCAGATGTTCATCCCGCCGCCGTGATCAGCGCGTTCCATCAGAATGTGCGCAACCGCAAGATGCGTGAAGAGCTGGCCATGAACAAGGTTAAAGATGTGGTCGAACTTTATGTTCTGGCCGATAGATGCGCCGAGCTGAAGAGGGAAGGAAGTACCCCGGCGAGGACGCCGACGCGGAAACCGACTCTACGGACGAAGACACCGCCGCCCCGACGAAAAAGGGTCGGTGCCGCAACAGGAAGCGTAGGGGCAAGGCCGTGCTTGCCGTCGAGGGATCCGACGATACCGGCGCCGCCAAGAAGGCCAAGGCAGATGACCCCGGTAAGGAGATTGCCGGGTGCGCCGCTTGCCGGGCCTTGGCGGCTGCCGACAAGCCAGGGGGCTCCGACAAGCAGTATTGCAAGATCCACGACCTCCAGAACTGCCGACAAGTTAAGCTGCTTACTGAAAAGAAAAAAGGCGAGTATGAGAGGTGGGACAAGGAGAAGGGTCAGGATGGTGCCGAAGGATCCGGCAAGAAGCGTGGCGGCCAAGGAGGCCGCCGCGGCAAGGATAACCAGCAAGAGAGGCCCGCTCGGGGCCGCGACAAGAAGCAGGAAGACGATGATCATGACGAGGACGACGAGTCCGGCGAGCATGAGTTCCAGAAGGCTACGGAGGCCATGTGTGTCGATGGTGGCGCCTCGCTGCATACTTCTCACCGCCAGCTCAAGCAGTGGGCGCGTGAGATCACAGCAGCGAAGCCGTCGTTCGACGCCCAGAAGCCGCTGAAGTTTACCAGCACGCCTATCATCTTTGACACCGAGGACCACCCTGATCGCACAACTACGGTCGGGTGTTTGCCGTTGTTGGTTTCACCATCGATAGGCAACCTCAAGGTGACCAACATGCTGGTTGACGGCGGGGCCGGTCTGAACTTGATCTCACCCGTTGTGATCAAAAGGACGCAAATTCCTGATGGAGACCTCGAAGAGACGGGCACGTTTCAAGGGGTCAACCCTGGAAGGAGCCAGCTGAAGGGTAAGGTCACGCTGCCTGTGACGTTTGGAGGCGAGTTGACTACTGGACGGAGAGGATTGTCTTCGATGTAGCCGAGATCCCCTTGCCCTACAATGGGATCCTCGACCGCCTGACACTAGCCAAGTTCATGGCGGCGTCGCATTACGCCTACAACACGTTGAAGATGCCTGGGCCGATGAACATCATCACCGTCCCCTGCGACAAGAAGGATGCGCTGATCTGCGCCGACCTACTCTACCGGGAAGCAGTTGCAGCGACTGCCGCCAAGGCACTTGCTCCTGCCGCTGAAGCTCCGGGAGGGAAGAAGACCGGCAAGACCTCTCGCACCCACTCCGGCAAGCGCACCTCTTCGGAGTGTTGTGCTACCGTCGAGGACGTGCCAGAGAGCTCCACCGGCAAGAGCAAGAAATCCAGAGGTGCACCGCCAGAGACCAAGAAGGTGTCCGTCAAGGAGGATGGCACGGGAGGGGCTTTCACCATAAGCTCCACCCTCGACAGCAAATAGGAAGGCGCGCTCGTCACCTTCCTGCGGGCGAATGGTGATGTGTTTGCGTGGCAAGCATCCGACATCCCCGGCGTTCCCAGGGAGGTGATCAAGCACCACCTTGCTGTCTGTCCTCATGCACGGCCCGTCAAGCAGAAGGTCAGGAAGCAGGCTTTGGAAAGGCAAGAGTTCATCACAGAGGAGATCAGGAAGTTGGAAGCGGCAGGCTTGGTGAGAGGAGTACTCCATCCGACGTGGTTGGCCAATCCGGTGGTGGTGCGCAAGGCAAATGGGAAGTGGAGACTGTGTATTGACTACACATATATCAATAAGGCTTGTCCCAAGGACCCTTTCCCGTTGCCGCGCATCGACCAGATTATTGACTCCACGGCCGGGTGTGATCTGTTATCATTCCTTGACGCCTACTCAGGATACCACCAGATCTTCATGACAAGAGAAGACGAAGAAAAGATAGCATTCATCACCCCATGTGGTACGTATTGCTTTTTACGGATACCTTTTGGGTTGAAGAGTGTTGGCTCAACGTTTGCAAGAGCAGTCCAAATTGGTTTTGAGCCCCAGCTACATAGAAATATGGAAGCATATATGGATGACATAGTGGTCAAAACCAAGGACAGGGCAACACTTGTACAAGACTTAGAAGAGACATTTGCAAACCTGCGCAAGATCAACCTGAAGTTGAACCCTGAGAAGTGTGTCTTCGGCGTTCCGTCCGGCAAACTTCTAGGGTTCTTTGTGTCACAGCGTGGGATCGAGGCAAACCCAGACAAGATCAAGGCTATCGAGCAAATTGAGGCGCCCAAGCGGATCAAGGATGTGCGTCGGCGCACTGGCTGCGTTGCCGCCATGAGCAGATTCATCTCCAAGTCTGCCGAGCGCGCCCTTCCCTTTTTCAAAATCTTTAAAAAGGTGGGACCAATGGAATGGACCCCAGAGGCTGAAGCAGCGCTACAGGATTTGAAGAAATACCTCTCCTCTACGCCGATACTAGTTGCGCCTAAACCACAAGAGCCATTGCTGCTGTACCTTGTGGCAACGAATCAAGTGGTTAGCGCCGCGGTCGATGAAGAGGCAGTGGCAACGACAGGACTGGCGGATGGCGAGCCAGCCCCCCCCCCCGGCAGGGCCCGGTGCCGGCTAGGCAAGGCCCCCGGCAGAGCCTGACGCCATCAGGACGGGGCCCGTGCAACCAAATGAAGTGGTGCAGAAGAAGAAAATGATGCAGCACCCGGTTTACTTCGTCAGCTCCCTCTTGCAGGGGGCTAGGTCAAGGTACTCCAGTGTGCAGAAATTGCTCTTCGGCCTCCTTATGGCCTCGAGGAAGCTGCGTCATTACTTCAAAGCCCACGAAATCACCGTCGTCACCCGCCTCCCATTGCAACGGATATTGCATAACCCAGACGCAACCGGGAGGATTGTGGAGTGGGCCTTGGAGCTGTCGAGCTTTGGTTTGAAGTTTGAAAGTACTTCGACGATCCAGAGCAGAGTCTTGGCGGAGTTCATTGCGGAATGGACTTCAACGCCCAACGAAGAAAGCCAGGAGACCACTCTCCCAGGCAAGGACGCAAGTCGCAACTGGATCATGTACTTTGACGGGGCTTTCTCGCTGCAAGGCGCTGGTGCTGGTGTGCTGCTCGTCGCACCCACCGGAGAGCACCTCAAGTATGTAATCCAGATGCACATTTCCAGGGAGATGTCCACAAACAACACTGCTAAATACGAGGGGTTGCTTGCCGGTCTCAGGATCGCAGCAGACCTCGGGGTTAAGAAGCTCATCGTCACGGGTGATTCACAGCTTGTCGTCAAGCAAGTCAACAAAGATTATCAGAGCCCGTTGATGGAGGCCTACGTAGATGAGGTGAGGAAGCTGGAAGAGCGCTTTGACGGTATACAAGCAGAACACGTTCCCCGAGCGGAGAACGACATCGCCGATTACCTGTCGAAGCGCGCTGCCTTCAAACTACCTGTGGAACCAGGTACTTTTGTGCTTCGGTTAACTCAGTGATCTGTTGAACCATCAACAGAGTAGAACAAGCGGAGGAAATCAGGCCCTGGCAAGTACTTTCCTGCTGAGCTCCCAGGAGCTGCCGGCAAGGATGCTGCCGTGGACACTGAGCCTGCCATGGGGCAACCGACTCCGGCAGGGCGTCAAGCCCTGGCCGTGGAGACAGCCGCTCCCATGGCGGAGGAAATTCCTTTAGTCCTTGCCGTCGAGCCCCAGGCTCCGGCATGGGCACAACATACCGTCCGGTTGCTCCAGACAGGGGAACTTCCCGAGGAGCAGGAAGAAGCGGAGAAAGTAGCCCATCAGTCTGCCATGTATCAAGACGTCGATACATGGCAGAGATACACTGCCAGGCTCCAGCATGTATCAGTCTGCCATGTATCAAGACGTCCTGTATAGAAAAAGACCTAACGGTGTGAAGTTGAAGTGCATTCCCCGGGAGGAAGGACTGGAGCTATTGGCAGAGATACATGGAGGCATATGTGGCTCCCACATAGGGTCGAGGGCCCATTCCGGCAAGGCATTCCGGCAAGGTTTCTTCTGGCCCACTGCCCTCCAGGATGCAACGGCACTAGTAACCAGGTGTGAAGCGTGCCAGTTCCATTCGAAGAAGCTTCATCAACCAGCTCAAGCCCTTCAAACAATTCCTCTCTCCTGGCCATTTTCGGTCTGGGGGCTCGACATACTAGGCCCTTTCCCCCGCGCTGTCGGGGGCTTTGAGTACTTGTATTGTGCAATCAACAAGTTCACAAAGTGGCCGGAGGTGGAGGCAGTGAGGGAGGTGACAGCACAGTCAGCCGTCAAGTTCTTCAAGGGGCTAGTCTGCCGTTTTGGTGTGCCAAACAGAGTCATCACCGACAACGGCACGCAGTACACAAGCCACACCTTCACGCAATACATCCAGGACCTCGGCAGCAAGGTCTGTTTCGCTTCCATGGCACACCCACGGAGCAACGGCCAGGCGGAGAGGGCAAATGTTGAAGTACTGCGAGGCCTGAGAACAAAGACTTTTGACAAACTGCACAAGACCGGAAGGCGCTGGATTGATGAGTTGCCGGCGGTTCTTTGGTCAATCAGAACGACACCAAATCGAGCCACCGGCCAGACACCCTTTGCCCTGGTATACATGGCAGAAGCAGTTCTCCCCACGGAACTTACATACGGGTCACCTCGAGTGCTCGCTTATGACGAGTTTGAGCAAGAGCAATTGCGGCAAGATGACGCAACGCTCCTCGAGGAAGATCGTCTTCTGGCGGCTATGAGAACAGCGTGCTACCAGCAAGCCTTGCGCTGCTACCATAGCCGCAAGGTTCATGCCCGAAGCTTTGAGGAAGGCGACCTTGTTCTTCGGCGCGTTCAGTTGGCCAAGAATTCCAACAAGTTCACGCCGAAGTGGGAAGGCCCTTATCGGGTAAAACGAGTCACTAGGCCTAGCACAGTCCGCCTGGAGACCGAAGATGCTATTCCAGTGAGCAACTCCTGGAACATTGAACATCTTCTTAAGTTTTACCCATAAGGCACGGTTGCCGGGCCCCCCCAGCAAACCACCTTTTGTACAAGCCTTGCCGGCGAGGCATGTAACCCTTTGTACAAAGCCAGGCGCAGACCCTGAGCATAAATAAATGAAGCGATGGCGCCCTAAGTTTTAGCATGCATGCTAGGTCAGGTCTCTCCCTTGATTAGGGTTGAGAGTGCTTAGCGGCAACTAACCCCTAGCATAGAGGTCGAGTGTGAGTCTCTCTGTTCCTTTCCGTCCTCTTTGGTTCGCAGGGTACATGGACGTTTGTGCTGAGCTGTTTGGAAGGAAGAGAACAAGTTGACATTCCGGCCCTGGCAAGCCAAGGTTCTCGGGGGCTGCAGACGTAAGAATCCAACCACGGCAAGCCAAGGCTGCCGGGAGCTGCGGATCCAGATAAGTCTTTCATCCCCAATTATGCATCCCATATGAAGTTAGGACGTGTGAAACCTCGTTTATTCCTAGGTCGCCGTGCTCCCCCTTCTTTCTGTACCCAGAAACTATTCCCTGGGTCGGAACTGGGTCACAGTCGCGGTGACAAGGAAATAAACGAAGGGCCTAACTCTACTTCACCCCTGCCTCCGCCAAGAGCGTGAGAATGGTCGAATGAAGTGAGGGGGCGGTAAGGCCTATTGCGGGCAACAATGTTTATCTTAAAAATAACAAGGATTCACTCCTTGGCATGGGCTTCGCTCACGCACAAAGAACCCGGCAAGCACCCTTTTTCATTAAAAACGTCCCATACAGGTATAGTTCATACGGGATGAAAAACATGAGCAAGGGGATTACAAGTTTTAAATCTAACAAGTGTCTGCGGGCTTACAAACTAAAAAGAGATAAGATGCCCGTAATCCCTTTCTTGTCCCTCTCCTCAGGAGATGGAACAAGGTAGCAGGAGGGCAAAAGGAGCGCCTAGGCGAGGTACGAGCAGCAGAAGACACCAGGAGAGCATCCCGATGCCGGGAGAGGAGCCGGAAGATGAGGCAGCGAGCCGACAATACGCGATGTAGGCGTCAGTGCCCGCGTACTCCGACTTGACGGCGCGCCTTCTTTATCTTCTCTGGCCCTCCTACGCCAGCCGCCCAAGGAGGCGGCGGGGAATGCGCCGATGGAGAGCTTGACGAGGAAGGCCCTCGGCAGGGCACGTGGCCGAGGAAGGGACGACGCGGTCAGTCGGAGTCGATGTCGGCGTCGCCCCGCTCGACGCCCTTGTCGTCGCTGTCGCTATCCTCCTCGTCACTCCTGCTCGAGGAAGAGTCTTCATCATTGGAGGAGCTCTCCACACAGCACTTTAGGCGAGCTCCAATGTCCCCAAAGACCTTGACGGAGAGCAGGCCGTTCTCCATTAATTTGAAGTAGAGAACGAGCCCCGCTATCAGGCTATGGACACGAGCAAAAGTCTTCCATCCACGACGAAGGTACATGACGTGAGGAGCGGGAAAATCGACGTCGACCCGCGTGCCGCCATTCCCACAGCCCCTCATATGCAATCTGAGGGTCTATGGCGGGTCGAGCTCCATTTCCTGAGCGAATGGGGTGGGGAGACGAAGACGATGATGCGGTGGCCGGCGCAGCCTGATGAAGAACTCACGGGGCTGGTCCCCGACGTGGCCCTCCATTGGGGGAGGCATCGCTGGCGGAGGCAAGGCCGGTGCACCGCCCCGTCCCCCTCTTCCCCGAGTGCCACGGCGACCTCGGCCTCGCCCCCTCCCCTTCCTCTCGTGGCCGGCTCCGCCGCCGCGAGCTCTTGGGGAGGAGGGACGTGCTATCGAGTAGAGACCCTCGCTGCCACCGTCGAAGGGCCAGCGCCTCCTCTCGCCATGGCAGATGGAAGGAAGGAGACGAGGTGGAAGGAGATGGATGATGATAGAATGTGGGGGTGCCATCCCCCTCCACCCTTTTTATAAAGGGGCGGGATCGGGGCTCGGCCGCCCCACTCAACCAATCCGGCCGTCGGGGGCGCAAGGAATCGGGACCGACCCGCCGCTCCAATCAGCGACGGCCCGGTTTTCTGCCTCCACCGCCTGCCACCTTGAAGGCATGGGGAACACGTGGCGAGCAAGCAGAAATCGAGGGGATGCGCGAGGCGACCGTTCCCCACCCCGTGATCGTGGGGCGCGGACGCCTTGAAGACCGCGACCCGAGTCCGCTTAGTAAATGAGCCGCGCCTCTGCGTTTTCCTCTTTTTATGGGGAAGGCGAGAGCCGCCTCTTTACTCTGACGTGACGCATGCATGCGGGAACCGCCCCACGCATGACCCCCACGTCACGCACGGCCCTCCACGACGCGCATTCAGCGCGGATCGTGGGGAAGCGCAAGCGAGCGAAAAAGTTACCGCGGTAAAAATCCGCCCCGCCTGCCCGCGCACCATTCTGGGCCTGACCCAACAACGTGTCGCGCTTATGTGTGGCCCAGGCCCGAGGGCTCCTGTCGGTGTACAAAATTAGGGGCACTCCTTTTTACCCCTTTACTTGAGCACGGCCAGTCAGAGCCGCGCCCACGGCCACACTGAGCAGGGCAGAAGAGGGAAGCCGAAGCGCAAGGCAACCAAAGCAACGCCAAGACCAAGAGACATAAAGAGCAAGAGGGCGTGGTGGACTCCCCCGGCAAGACCCTTACCGGGGTGGAGCCTTGCCGGGGCAACTTGCTGAGCAAGCCACCGTTGAGCCCGCGGGTTCCAACACCACCAACCAACCACATTGGAACCAAGGCTCGGGAGGCGCCTCTGTGGTGGCATGCAGATCTTCGTCAAGATCAGATGAGGACCAGAAGACGACGACCCTCGGTGAGATCCTTGCCAAAGAGATCCACGAGACCCTCGACAAGACCCTTGCCAGGGATGACCACGGTGCCGCGGCAAGACCCTTGCTGGGGCCCCGGCAAGGCCCTTGCCGAGGACACTTACGGGGCCGCGGCCAGGCCCACGTCTGCCAAGACTACACCGCCGCTCCCATGCAGCTGCTAGCTCAACCAGCTGGGCAGGCACCTGCGTGGCAGCGTGCGGCCTCTATGCCGAATCAGCTAGCACCTGTGTGGTGGCATGCGGATCTTCCTGAAGACTCCACCACCGCGCCAGCCCAGCAGCCAGCCAACGTGGCGCTACAACGCCTCGTCAGCTCGGACGCGCGTCGCAGCCAGGCGAGGCGGCGACAGCTGGGACGATCTTCCTTTCCGTCCCCGATAAAGCAAGAGGGGCACGTCGGCAGCGCATTAAATGCGTTTGTCCGATGGTGCCAGAGGATAGGCTCATCCACTGTACACCTTTCCACCTCTTGTGTGCCACTGTGGCAACCCCTTTTGTCTATAAAAGGAGGCCCGAGGCGACCAGGAGAAGGATTCGGATCTTTTGGACTAAGGATGCACCGTAGCTAGTTCAAGAACTCAAGAACACTCAAATACATACACCAAAGCAGGACTAGGGTTTTACGCATCCTCGCGGCCCGAACCTGGTCAAACAATCCTTGTGCTGGCTTCTGGACCTGCTCTTTGCACAACCCCGCACCCGCCAACCGTAGAAGGGGTTCCGGTGATCTCATAGGTGTCGTTTCCCCCCGATAGCCGTGCTCAGTTAACTATTTTGGTTCATTTGGTCTGATGTCGATTTAACTGTTTGGTTCAGTTCTGCAATTTGATTTTCATTTGCTGTGGGTACAATTTTGTATTGTTATGCATGTGACACCAATCGAATTTGGTTGTACTCAATACATATTCTACTGATAGTATGGCAACTCTCAGTTAACCTGATCAAGATCTCCTTATGTGTGTTGCAGGGAAACAATGGGAGACATTGCGGTTTACCATCGAGGTTCATTCAAGCAGGGTCCTTTGGCTAATAGCACATTATTGTGCAGTTGCAGGAATCATTCTAATATTTAGGTTTCTTACAATTTGGTCTTGCACATGTAGGTCCTGCTGTCAGAGGTTTAGACCCACTGTTCGACCCATTTTGCATATGGGGAAATGAGATGTCCATGAATATCAGTCAAGTCAAGAAACTCGGAAAGATTGTTAGGATAAAGAAACTTGCGACGAATAACAGCAAGATCTTTGTTTGCACAATGAAGAAGACATCAGTCAACTATAGGATGGTACCAACTCTTTTACTTTGTTCTTACCCCTTGCGCCATTTCGAAATTTACAACAGCGATTTATGCATAGCTTTGTTTTCAGTACTTTTCAAAGCAGTTCACCGATGATTACCTCTCAAACCACCTGCATGGTCAAGAGGCGAGGAAGGTATTCATTCAACACCCACGGTACAATATTGAAGTCTTGCTGAAGAGGACGAAGGTTGGGCGGGCAATTATCCATAGCCACTGGCCTAAAGTTGCAAGGACATTCAACATCACTGAAGGCTCAATATTTGCCTTCCACTTCTGTAGTTTCCCATATGAGATTCATCTGTCTATTTACCGTGTATGATGCTACTTTCCAAAGGTTTTTGATGCTGCATGTGAAACTTGGTGCTGTTGTGTAATGGCGTAACTGAGTGCCGAAGTGATACGCCTCCATCGTACCTACTTTTCCAAACACTTTTGCCCTTGTTTTGGACTCTAACTTGCATGATCTGAATGGAACTAACCCGGACTGACGTTGTTTTCAGCAGAATTGCCATGGTGTTATTTTTGTGCAGAAATAAAAGTTCTCAGAATGACCTGAAACTTCACAGAGAATATTTTTGGAATTAATAAAAAATACTGGTGAAATAATCAAGGCCAAGGGGCCCACACCCTGTCAACGAGGGTGAGGGGTGCGCATAGGCCCCTGGGCGCGCCCCCTGCCTCGTGGGCCCCTGGTGCTCCACCGACCTCAAGTCCAACTCTATATATTCACGTTCGGGGAGAAAAAAATCAGAGAGAAGGATTCATCACGTTTTACGATACGGAGCCGCCGCCAAGCCCTAATCTCTCTCGGGAGGGCTGATATGGACTCCGTTCGGGGCTCCAGAGAGGGGAATCCGTCGCTGTTGTCATATCAACCTTCCTCCATCACCAATTTCATGATGCTCACCACCGTGCGTGAGTAATTCCATCGTAGGCTTGCTGGACGATGATGGGTTGGATGAGATTTACCATGTAATCGAGTTAGTTTTGTTAGGGTTTGATCCCTAGTATCCATTATGTTCTGAGATTGATGTTGCTATGACTTTGCTATGCTTAATGCTTGTCACTAAGGCCCGAGTTCCATGATTTCAGATCTGAACCTATTATGTTTTCATGAATATATGTGAGTTCTTGATCCTATAACTGTTGCATGAGGAATCGCATCCGACATAATTCTCCATCACCGATCCAATGCCTACGAGCTTTTCACATATTGCTCTTTGCTTAGTTACTTTTCTGTTGCCACTGTTACAATTACTATAAAACTGCTATTGTTACTTTTGCTACCATTACCGTTACTTCCATACTACTTTGCTACTAAATACTTTGCTGCAGATATTAAGTTATCCAGGTGTGGTTGAATTGACAACTGAACTGCTAATACTTGAGAATATTCTTGGGCTCCCCTTGTGTCGTATCAATAAATTTGGGTTGAATACTCTACCTCGAAAACTATTGTGATCCCCTATACTTGTGGGTTATCAAGACTATTTTCTGGCGCCGTTGTCGGGGAGCATAGCTCTATTCTTTGAGTCACTTGGGATTTATATCTGCTGGTCACTATGAGGAACTTGAAAGACGAAAGAACTAAGATTTTTGCCTCAACTACGAGGGGAGCTAAGGAACTGCCATCTAGCTCTGCACTTGATTCACCTTCTATTTTGAGTAAGCTTGCGACACCTAAACCTGCTTCTGCTATTAATTCTGATATGTCGCATGTTATTGATGATGCCATTTCTGCTATGCATGATACTTATGATGAAACTACTTCTATGCTTGATACTACTGTACCATTAGGTGAATTTCTTGATGAACAACTTGCTAGGGCTAGAGAGAATGAAATTATTGAAACTGATAATATTGATGAAAGTGATGATGAAGATTCTCCCCCTAGATATGAATTGCCGGTTGTGCCTGAGGGTTATGTTATAGATGAAGAAACTACTAGAGACTTTATTGCTTGCAATGATGGGAATGACCTTAAGAAATTATTAGCTAAGCTGAAAGAAAAATCTTTGAATGCTAGAATGAAATATGACCCTGCTTTTGCTACTTCACCTACCTGTGTTACTGATAAGGATTATGATTTCTCTGTCAACCCTGATATAATTACTTTGGTTCAATCTGATCCTTTTTATGGCTATGAATCTGAAACTGTTGTGGCACATCTTACTAAATTAAATGATATAGCCACCCTATTCACTAATGATGAGAAAACTCGCTACTACTATATCCTTAAGTTATTTCCGTTCTCATTAAAGGATGATGCTAAAACATGGTTTAATTCTCTTGATCTTGGTTGTGTGCGTAGTCCCTAGGATATGATTTATTACTTCTCTGCTAAATATTTCCCCGCTCATAAGAAACAAGCTGCTTTAAGGGAAATATATAATTTTGTGCAAATTGAAGAAGAGAGTCTCCCACAAGCTTGGAGGAGGCTTCTCCAATTACTTAATGCTTTGCCTGATCATCCTCTTAAGAAAAATGAAATACTTGATATCTTTTATAATGGACTAACCGATGCTTCCAGAGACCACCTGGATAGTTGTGTTGGTTGTGTTTTCAGGGAAAGAACGGTTGATCAAGCTGAATTGCTATTGAATAATATGTTGACTAATTAAAATAATTGGACACTTCCTGAACCAACTCCTAAGCCAACTCCAAAGAAAAGGGGTATTCTATTTCTCAGTCCTGAAGATATGCAAGAGGCAAAGAAATCTATGAAAGAAAAAGGTATTAAAGCTGAAGATGTTAAGAATTTACCTCCTATTGAAGAAATACATGGTCTTAATTTGCCGCCTGTTGAAAAAATACATGGTCTTGATAACCCTACACAGGTAGTAAAGGTAAATTCTCTCTATTGATTTGATGAAGGTGATATTCCTCGTTATAAGTCTGCTAGCCAATGCTTAGATGAGTTTGATAATTTTATTGTTAAACAAGAAAACTTCAATGCTTATGTTGGTAGACAATTGAAACGAAATGCTTATATGATTGAACACTTGAGTGATTATATGTCTAGAGTTAAAGGTGAACTTAAACTCATTAGTAAACATGCTTCTATGGTTACCACTCAAGTAGCACAAGTGCTGAAGGCTCAAAATGATTTGCTCAATGAATTAAATAATAAGAAGAATGACAATGCTGTTAGAGTTATGACTAGAGGGGGTAAAATGCCTCAGGAACCTTTGTATCCTGAGGGCCACCCTAAGAGAATTGAGCAAGATTCTCAGAGAACTAATGTCGATGCACCTAGTCCTTCTAAAAAGAAGAAAAAGAAAAATGATAGGACTTTGCATGCTTCTAGTGAACCTGTTGTTGACACACCTGAGAATCCCAATGATATTTCTATCTCTGATGCTGAAACACAATCTGCTGATGAACATGAACCTAGTGATAATGTTAATGATGATGTTCATGTTGATGCTCAACCTGGCAATGACAACGATGTAGAGATTGAACCTGCTGTTGATCTTGATAACCCACAATCAAAGAATCAACGTTATGATAAGAGAGACCTCGTTGCTAGGAAGCACGGTAAAGAAAGAGAACCATGGGTTCAGAAACCCATGCCTTTTCCTCCTAAACCATCCAAGAAAAAGGATGATGAGGATTTTGAGCGCTTTGCTGAAATAATTAGACCTATCTTTTTGCGTGTGCGTTTGACTGATATGCTTAAAATGAATCCTTATGCTAAGTACATGAAAGATATTGTCACAAACAAGAGAAAGATACCAGAAGCTGAAATTTCTACCATGCTTGCTAATTATACTTTTAAGGGTGGAATACCAAAGAAACTTGGAGATCTAGGAGTACCAACTATACCATGCTCCATTAAAAGAAACTATGTTAAAACTGCTTTATGTGATCTTGGAGCCGGTGTTAGTGTTATGCCTCTCTCTTTATATCATAGACTTGATTTGAATAAGTTGACACCTACTGAAATATCTTTGCAAATGGCCGATAAATCAACTGCTACACCTGTCGGTATTTGTGAGGATGTGCCTGTTGTGGTTGCAAACGTTACAATTTTAACGGACTTTGTTATTCTTGATATTCCCAAGGACGATAGTATGCCGATTATCCTTGGTAGACCCTTTTTGAATACTGCAGGGGCTGTTATTGATTGCAACAAAGGCAATGTCACTTTTCATGTTAATGGTAATGAGCATACGGTACACTTTTCGAGGAAACAACCTCAAGTCCACAGTATCAGTTCTATGGGAAAAATTCCATCAATTATTATTGGAGGTTTTGAATTTCCTCTTCCTACTGTCAAGAAGAAATATGATATTCTTATTGTTGGGGATGTGCATATCCCCGTTGAGGTAACCTAGTGCTATTCGAAAATTCTCTGGTTTCATGCGATTCGGAATGAGTTTGTTAACAAGACTTGATCACCCTTGTTAGTGGATTCCTTTTGATGAGCATGAGATGGATGAAGTTAGAAGGCACAAGCTTCTGTCCCCTCCTTTTACTTTCTGTTATTTAGATTAAATAAAGCAAAAATATTATTTTCTCTTAGTTTTCTGAATTATCCGTGCAATAAAAAATACCCCAAAAATAAAAGTTCTCCAAATGCCCTGAAAATGAAATATGATTTTTTCTAGAATATTTGAGAATATCTGGCACTCAGAACACATAAGGGGGAGCAAGCACCTGGCCACGAGGGTCGACGGCGCGCCCAGGTGCCTCGTGGGCCCCTGGTGGCCCCCCTCCACTTATTCCAGCCACCACACACTCCTTCTTCCTCCCAAAAAATCACCAACCAGCTCAAGCACGAGTTCTAACTCATCTTGCTGCCATTTTTGATCTCCTTGCTCAAAGCTTCACTCACAAAATTGCTTTGGGGAATTGTTCTTTGGTATGTAACTCCTCCAATGGTCCAATTAGTTTTTGTTCTAGTGCTTTATTCATTGCAAATTCTTGCTGCCTAGGTGACCCTGTTCTTGAGCTTGCATGTCAAATTTATATGGTCTCAAGTAGTTCTAATGCATGATATATTCTCTAGGCACTTGTAGGAGTAGTTGCTATCAATTTTGTTGAGTTTGGTTCACTTTTATTTTAAGTTACTAAAAAATTTCAGAAATTTTTCAGAGGAGAAATATGTTTAGGAAAATGTACCAAGGTGGTTCTTCAAGGAAGCAAGGACCCAGGCCCGCAATACGTGAGCCGAACCATGAACCACCAAGAGAAGCTCAAGTGCGGCCTTGTGAATGGCCGTTGGAAGATTTCATGGTTCGAGCAGGAATTAAGGGGGAATTTGACGCATATGTGCGTAATGTCGAACTCGAGGGCTTCATGCTAGATAAGTGCCCTCAGTATTATCACCTAATTGATTCCTTTGAGAGAAGGTTCAAATTTTCATCTTCACGCAATTCTCACACCGTCCTATTTGATATCTATGGTAAATCTTATACTATGGACTTAGAGGATTTTAATACTGCCTGTAAACTTCCGCAGTGGGGTAGTGCGAGTGAACCTCGCAAATCTGAGTTTAAGGATTTTCTTGCTAGTATCACTATGGGGGAATCTAGGGAAATAACACAAGCTACCATAGGGAGCATTCATTTTCCTGCTATACATTATTTTGCTCTCTTTATAGGTAGATGCATAAACGGTAAGGATGAGGCATGTCACATGTGTGTTCCTGATCTTAGTGTTCTCAAGAGTGTTGTTTTAGGAGATAAACAATATAACTTGGGGGCCATTGTTGCACGAAGGTTGCATAATAATGGTTTAAGCGGATACTTGTTTGGTGGGATTTATGCAACCCGTGTGGCTAATTTTCTTGAGATACCCATACGTGAAAATGATATGGAATTGCCTCCCGCTTATCTAGATTATAATGCTATGGTTCGCCATCAGTTTATTGAGAGGAATGAACAGCCTCTCCAGTACCGACTAATGTTTGACAGGCGCCGCACTTTCCATGTTGCTCTCCTTGCTCCTACTTTCTTTGACTTTCAGGCAAAAGGGAGATATATTATAACCAGGGAGGAGGCGAACGAGTATAAGAGGAGGACGGAGGCAGCTCGCCTCCAAGCGGCAGCTCATGAGGCAATAGCTGCTGCATCTCAGTATGACCCTAGCTACAACTTTGATCCATGGGCATAAACCAACTTAGGCCAAAAGCCTAAGCTTGGGGGAGTACGTATTTCTCACCGACATTGCATTCATGTTCACACACTCATTCTAGTTGTCGGTGCTCATACTTTTTCATTGTATTATCCATGCTATTTTATTTCCTTTTTCTTGCTTTCTTGTGTGTTTGAATAACCTTAAGAAAACCCCAAAAAAATTAGTTGTAGCTTTTAGCTAGTTTACTTTCCATGCCTGTAGTAGTAATAATTAAAAGAAAACCCAAAAATATTTCTTGTTCTTCTTTTGCTTGTTGGGAGCTTTCCCGTGTAAATAGTTTTATTTCTTTTCTTGTTCTTTGGGGGTCGAGAGGAGAAGACCATAATGAAAATGTTGAAGTGGCTCTTATATGCATTATTGTTGATTTAACAAAGAGCCCATATTATCTTGTCTCCTCATGTGTGTCAGATGCTTGCAGATTCTAGCTTAGTCCAATGCACGTACACTATTATTATTATTCACACCGTTCGGTCGTGCAAGTGAAAGGCAATAATGACAATGTATGATGGAATGATTGAGATGAGAAAAGCTGGTATGAACTCGACCTCTCTTGTTTTTGTAAATATGATTAGTTCATCGTTCCTGATTCAGCCCATTATGAATGGAACATGTTTGCAATGACAATTAGAGATTATAGTTGCTTATGCCATGCTTAATTTGCTAGGATTTTATAATGGTTTACCTTGCGTGCCAACATGCTATTAAAATGGTTGTGATGTGGTATGATAGGGTGGTATCCTCCTTTGAATGATTCAAGTGACTGGACTTGGCACATGTTCACACATGTAGCTGAAACAAAATCAACATAGCATCCACGATATTTATGTTCATGGTGGATTATATCCTACTCATGCTTGCACTCAATGTTTATTAATTTTAATGCATGTTCATGACTGTTGTCGCTCTCTATTTCGTCGCTTCCCAGTCTTTTTCTAGCCTTCACATGTACTAAGCGGGAATACTGCTTGTGCATCCACTTCCATAAACCCCAAAGTTATTCCATATGAGTCCACTATACCTTCCTATATGCGGTATCTACCTGCCGTTCCAAGTAAATTTGTATGTGTCAAACTCTAAGCCTTCAAATGAAGTTCTTTTTTGTATGCTCGAATAGCTCATGTATCAACTAGGGTTCTCTGTATCTTCCATGCTATGCGGGTTATTCTCAAGAGGAGTGGACTCCGCTCCTCATTCACAAGAAAATGGCTGGTCACCGGGATGCCCAGTCCCATGCTCTAAGCAAATCGAATCAAAATAATTGCAAACAAAACTCCCCCAGGATTGTTGTTAGTTGGAGGCACCCGTTGTTTCGGACAAGCCATGGACTGGTGTTTGTTGGTGGCGGGGATTATAAACTTTACCAGTCTCTTTGGGAACCGCCTATAATGTGTGTAGCATGGAAGATATCGAGATCTCCCAGTTGTTATGTTGACAATGAAAGTATGCCGCTCAAAATATTATTTATCTCTATTTCAAAAATTGAGCTCTGGAACCTCTACAAATCCCTACTTCCCTCTGCGAAGGGCCTATCTATTTACTTTTATGTTGAGTCATCACCCTCTTATTAAAAAGCACCAGCTGGAGAGCACCGCTGTCATTTGCATGCGTTACTATTAGTTTATATTGGGTATGACTATGACTGGATCTCTTTTACCATGAATTACAATGTTTAGTCAGTCCTTGATCTTCGGAGGTGCTCTGCACTTATGTTTTACGGTCTCAGAAAGAGCTAGCGAGATACCATCTTGTTATATCATATTATGATTGTTTTGAGAAAGTGTTGTCATCCGAGATTTATTATTATTGCTTGCTAGTTGATTATGCCATTGATATGAGTAAACATGAGACCTAAATATTATTATGAATATGGTTAGTTCATAATCTTTGCTGAAAACTTGAATGCTGGCTTTACATATTTACAACAACAAGAACAAACAGAGTTTGTAAAAAAATTTCTTTATCACTTTCAGTTTATCAACTGAATTGCTTGAGGACAAGCAAAGGTTTAAGCTTGGGGGAGTTGATACATCTCCATCGTACCTACTTTTCCAAACACTTTTGCCCTTGTTTTGGACTCTAACTTGCATGATTTGAATGCAACTAACCCGGACTGACGCTGTTTTCAGCAGAATTGCCATGGTGTTGTTTTTGTGCAGAAATAAAAGTTCTCAGAATGAATTGAAACTTCACGGAGAATATTTTTGGAATTAATAAAAATACTGGTGAAAGAATCAAGGCCAAGGGGCCCACACCCTGTCCACGAGGGTGGGGGCGCGCCTACGCCCATGGGCGCGCCCCTTGCCTCGTGGGCCCCCTGGTGCTCCACCGACCTCAACTCCAACTCTATATATTCACGTTCGGGGAGAGAAAAATCAGAGAGAAGGAGTCATCACATTTTACGATACGGAGCCGCCGCGAAGCCCTAATCTCTCTCGGGAGGGCCGATCTGGAGTCCGTTCAGGGCTCCGGAGAGGGGAATCCGTCGCCGTCGTCATCATCAACCTTCCTCCATCACCAATTTCATGATGCTCACCGCCGTGCGTGAGTAATTCCATCATAGGCTTGCTGGACGGTGATGGGTTGGATGAGATTTACCATGTAATCGAGATAGTTTTGTTAGGGTTTGATCCGTAGTATCCATTATGTTCTGAGATTGATGTTGCTATGACTTTGCTATGCTTAATGCTTGTCACTAGGGCCCGAGTGCCATGATTTCAGATCTGAACCTATTATGTTTTCATGAATATATCTGAGTTCTTGATCCTATCTTGCAAGTCAATAGTCACCTACTATGTGTTATGATCCGGTAACCCCGAAGTGACAATAATCGGGACCACTCCCGGTGATGACCGTAGTTTGAGGAGTTCACGTATTCACTAAGTGTTAATGCTTTGGTCCGGTACTCTACTAAAAGGAGGCCTTCATAAACCTTAGTTTCCATTAGGACCTCGCTGCCACGGGAGGGTAGGACAAAAGATGTCATGCAAGTTCTTTTCCATAAGCACGTATGACTATATTCGGAATACATGCCTACATTACATTGATGAACTGGAGCTAGTTCTGTGTCACCCTATGTTATAACTGTTGCATGAGGAATCGCATCCGACATAATTCTCTATCACCGATCCAATGCCTACGAGTTTTTCACATATTGCTCTTTGCTTAGTTACTTTTCCGTTGCCACTATTACAATTACTATAAAACTGCTACTGTTACTTTTGCTACCATTACGATTACTTCCATACTACTTTGCTACTAAATACTTTGCTGCAGATATTAAGTTATTGATAACCCACAAGTATAGGGGATCGCAACAGTTTTCGAGGGTAGAGTATTCAACCTAAATTTATTGATTCGACACAAGGGGAGCCAAAGAATATTCTCAAGTATTAGCAACTGAGTTGTCAATTCAGCCACACCTGGATAACTTAATATCTGCAACAAGGTATTTAGTAGGAAAGTAGTATGATAGTAGTGGTAACCGTAGCAAAAGTAATATTTTTTGGTGTTTTATAGTGATTGTAACAATAGCAACGGGAAAGTAAATAAGCGAATAACAATATATGAAAAGCTCATAGGCATTGGATCGGTGATGGAGAATTATGTCGGATGCGATTCATCATATAACAGTCATAACATAGGGTGACACAGAACTAGCTCCAATTCATCAATGTAATGTAGGCATGTATTCCGAATATAGTCATACGTGCTTATGGAAAACAACTTGCATGACATCTTTTGTCCTACCCTCCCGTGGCAGCGGGGTCCTAATGGAAACTAAGGGATATTAATGCCTCCTTTTAATAGAGCACCGGACCAAAGCATTAACACATAGTGAATACATGAACTCCTCAAACTACGGTCATCATCGGGAGTGGTCCTGATTATTGTCACTTCGGGGTTGCCGGATCATAACACATAGTAGGTGACTATAACTTGCAATATCGGATCAAGAACACAAATATATTGATGAAAACATAAAGGGTTCAGATCTGAGTTCATGGCACTCGGGCCCTAGTGACAAGCATTAAGCATAGCAAAGTCATAGCAACATCAATCTCAGAACATAGTGGATACTAAGGATCAAACCCTAACAAAACTAACTCGATTACATGATAGATCTCATCCAACCCATCACCGTCCAGCAAGCCTACGATGGAATTACTCACGCCCGGCGGTGAGCATCATGAAATTAGTGATGGAGGATGGTTGATGATGACGACGGCGACGGATTCCCTCCGGAGCCCCGAACGGACTCCAGATCAGCCCTCCCGAGAGAGTTTAGGGCTTGGCGGCGGCTCTGTCACGCCCAATATGCGACCCTATCCGCGAGGAACTCGAAGGTCCCACCAAGGATAGACCCGCATATTGAAACGCTTTTGCAAGGTGGATATCATTACATCAACTTTACATAATATATGGGGATACATACAAGGCATACAAATGCCGCAAGAATACATCAATACATCAAACACATGAACAACATCCGAGTACGGATGAAACATGAACAGAAGCTCAAACGACATCCACCCTGATAGCCCAGGCTGCCGACCTGGAACCTATCCCCTGACCGAAGAAGAAGCAGAAGAAGAACTCCAAAACAAGAAACATCGCTCTCGCGTCATGATCATCACAAAACCTGTACCTGCAACTGTTGTTGTAGTAATCTGTGAGCCACGAGGACTCAGCAATCCCATTACCATGGGTATCAAGACTAGCAAAGCCTAAAGGGTAAGGAAGGGGTAAAGTGGTGAGGTTGCAGCAGCGACTAAGCATGTATGGTGGCTAACTTAGTCAAATAAGAGCGAGAAGAGAAGCAACGGAACGGTCGTGTACAAGTAATGATCAAGTAGTGATCCTGAACTCCTACTTACATCGAACATAACCCAGAAACCGTGTTCACTTCCCGGACTCCGCCGAGAAGAGACCATCACGGCTACACACGCGGTTGATGCGTTTTAATTAAGGTCAAGTGTCAAGTTCTCTACAACCGGATATTAACAAATTCCCATCTGCCACATAACCGCGGGCACGGCTTTCGAAAGTATATACCCTGCAGGGGTGTCCCAACTTAGCCCATTATAAGCTCTCACGGTCTACGAAGGATATTCCTTCTCCCGGGAAGACCCGATCAGTCTCGGAATCCCGGTTACAAGACATTTCGACAATGGTAAAACAAGACCAGCAAAGCCGCCCGAATGTGCCGACAAATCCTGATAGGAGCTGCACATATCTCGTTCTCAGGGCACACCGGATTGTCGAAGCTTCCGGTAGGCCAGCCCAGAGTTGCCCCTGGTGGTCACTAGCGACTGACAAGTTGGACCAACACTCGAAGGAGCACTGGCCCGGGGGGGTAAATAAAGATGACCCTCGAGAGCGTGACTCCCAAGGGAAAAAAGGCTAGGTGAGGCAAATGTAAAAACAAGGTTGGGCCTTGCTGGAAGAGTTTTATTCAAAGCGAACTGTCAAGGGGGTCCCATAAATCACCCAACCGCGTAAGGGACGCAAAATCAAGGAACATAACACCGGTATGGCGGAAACTAGGGCAGCAAGAGTGGAACAAAACACCAGGCATAAGGCCGAGCCTTCCACCCTTTACCAAGTATATAGATGCATTAATTAAATAAGAGATATTGTGATATCCCAACATAAACATAATCCAACATGGAGCAATCTTCATCTTCACCTGCAACTAGCAACACTATAAGAGGGGCTGAGCAAAGCGGTAACATAGCCAAACAACGGTTTGCTAGGAAGGGTGACAAAGGTTAGAGGTTCATGGCAATTTGGGAGGCTTGAAGAGCAAGTGATAGGTAGCGCAGCATAGCGATAGAACGAAGCAACTAGCATAGCAATGATAGTAATGAGATCCAAGGTGACGGTCATCTTGCCTGCAATCCCGCTAGGAAGAAGAACGAGTCCATGAAGAAGATGAAGCCACGAAGACGAACGAATTCTCACGATCGCAACGAACACGGGAACTATCGAGAAGAAGCGCACAACATGGTAAACACACCACACATGAACAAGGCATGAAGCTCAATCAAGTATGATGCATGACAAGGCTATATGAAGCTACTCATGGCAAGAGATGATGCATACAAGATCAACACATCAAAGCAAGTTTAAATGAGGCTGGAAACAACATATAACAATTCCGGTAAGTCCTCATATGCAAATTTCGAAATTGGCCCAGAACTGAATAAAACTTATGTTCAAGTTGTTAAACAGCAAGTTAAGATGCACCAAGATGATCTACACGAAATTCTAGTCAAGTTACATATAAAGTTCATTAGATTCGGAGCTACGGCCTAGAAGATATGAGCAAAACAAGTTAAACATGGCATTGATGCAAAATGCATTCAAACATCAAGCAAACACACTCAAAACATGTATGCAACAAGGTAATATGGAACTACATGCAAAACTAAGTAAGTTTCATTCAGAGCATGCTCAAACCGGAGCAACGGTGCAACACATACACTCCAAACAAGATATAGCAATAATCTGTCCAAAACAGCAACTAGGCATCTAGAAAGCATCAAAACAATATGCTACAGTAACTCAACATGAAAAAAAGGCATGGACATGATGTACAGGTAAAGCATTACAAAACATGAACACTGAGCTATCTCCAGAAACCACTAGAACATGTTCAAAAGGACATGGCAAGATTGCAAATAATAACAGTTTCACAGACTTGGCAGAAATTACTGGACATGGCAGAAATAACATCAGGTTGCTAAGTTTAGATCTATTAAACAACATGCTACAGAAACAGATCATAGCAAACAAAGGCCTAGCATAAATCTACTAATTGCATAGAACAAATGTCCCTTACTGAACATGAGCTAAAAAGGCACAGAAGATATGATGGCACCCATGTAAACATAGCAAGTTATATGACAGATTCAGACTTGGTGAAAATAACAGGACATGGCAGAAACAACGATAAGTAGGCATGTTGGTGAGCTTGAACCACTCACCACAGAGCAATACATGGCATGACAAGGTAACCAACAGTAAGATGGCATAAATACGAAGCAAAGCATGGGAATAGCATAGTCATAGGGTACATGGGTCACTAGCAAAACACATGGGAATAACGAACTTCATGTCAACAGGCTGACAGAAACATTATTTAGCAAGTTTGGAGCATGATAACAACAAGCTACAGCAGGCTATAAATGCAAACAAGGGCATGGATGGATAGATAATAACATGTATAACAAAACATCCTTAGTGGACATCTCCAGATTATGCATAGAACTCATGGTGACAGCAGGTTTACATGGCAACAAAATATAACAGACTCAGACTTAGCAGGAATGACGAAGTCACAGAAATCAGCAACATCACGAAGCCTAATTTGCATGCTTGTGCTAGTCACCACATAGATCAAAAAATACATGGCATATACCTCTGTAAAGATGGCATGGCATAGATCAAAACACATGTAGAGCTCATACTCATAAGATGCACACATTAAATGCAACAAAAATAACAAATCACCAAGTGCTGATAAGTAACAGCAGTTAACAGCATATAGCACTCTTGCACCAGAGATTTGGGCATCAAGATGGACTCAAACGAGCATGGCGCAATGGAACAAAATGAAGAGCATCTCGAGACGAACATTTCCATATATTACACGCACGAAATGGAGTAGTATGCGTGGGGTTATGATGCGATTAACAGAGCACCAGAATGTGAAATTAACAGGACAGAGAAATTCGGGGGAGGGAAGAAGTCAACCTCTCCTTCGGATCTGGATCGGGCTCGGTGGTAGTTCGCCGGAGAGGAAGGAGAGGCCGGCGAGGGGGGCGGTCGGGGCCGGCCACCGGGCGGGAGGCGGCGAGGGTCGTCGGGGACGGCGGGGCACGGGCGGCGACGAGGTCCGGCGGGCGCGGGGCTCGGGCGCCCGCAGGAGGCGGCGGCGCGGCAACCCGTGGCGACGGCGGGCGGAATCCAGTGGGGCGGCGCGGGGACGGCGCGGCCAGGGCGGCGGCGCGCTCGGGCGCTCGGGGCGGAGGCGGGCGCCTTGGGCGGAGGCGGGCGCCTTGGGCGGCGGCGGCGGATAGGCCCGCGCGGGCCCCGGATGGGCTCCGCGGGTCGCGGCGGCGGGGAGGAGAGAGAGAGGGCGACGGGGTGACGTGGCAACGCCTGAGTGGCTGCGGGCGGCGGCGGGATTTGTCCGGCGCGGGAGCGGACATGTCCGGCGGCGCGAGGGGAGCGGGCTAGGGTTTGGACTGCGCAAAATTTCGGGGAGGGACACATATTTATAGGTAGAGGGAGCTAGGAGAGTCCAAATGAGGTGCGGTTTTCGCCCACACGATCGTAATCGAACGACCGAGAGCATGGAGGGGGGTTTTATGGGCTAGTGGGCTGAGGTCAAGGGGTTCTGGGCTGCAAAGAGAGAGGGGTTTCGGGCTACGCGGTTAACCGTTGGGGCATCAAACGACCTCCAAATGGAACGAAATTTGACGGGCGGTCTACCGGTGCTATACCAAGGCCACTCGGCAAAATCTCGGCCCATTTCGAGAATGTTTTTCTCCCCCTCACGAAACAAGGGCTGAGGGGCGACGGACGCGTGCGAGAGTGAAAGGGGTCGGAACGGACAACGGAGAGAACCGGGAGGACCCGAACGGATGCAGGTTTTGAAAAACATGATGATGCAATCCAGATGATGACATGGCAAAATACAACACACAAGCAAATGACATGGCAACGACGAATAACTGGCAGACACCTGGCGCATCGAATCCGGGGCGTTACAGGCTCCGTATCGTAAAACGCGATGAATCCTTATCTCTGATTTTTTTCTCCCCGAACACGAATATATGGAGTTGGAGTTGAGGTCGGTGGAGCTCCAGGGGGCCCACGAGGCAGGGGGAACGCCCAGGGGGGCAGGCGCGCCCCCCACCCTCGTGGAAAGGGTGTGGCCCCCTGGCCTTGATTCTTGCGCCAGTATTTTTTATAATTTCCCAAAATAATCTCCGTGAACTTTCAGGTCATTCCGAGAACTTTTGTTTCTGCACATAAATAACACCATGGCAATTCTACTGAAAACAGCGTCAGTCCGGGTTAGTTCCATTCAAATCATGAAAGTTAGAGTCCAAAACAAGGGCAGAAGTGTTTGGAAAAGTAGATACGACGGAGACGTATCAACTCCCCCAAGCTTAAACCTTTGCTTGTCCTCAAGCAATTCAGTTGATAAACTGAAAGTGATAAAGAAAAACTTTTACAAACTCTGTTTGCTCTTGTTGTTGTAAATATGTAAAGCCAGCATTCAAGTTTTCAGCAAAGATTATGAACTAACCACATTCACAATAACACTTAGGTCTCATGTTTACTCATATCAATGACATAATCAACTAGCGAGCAATAATAATAAATCTCGGATGACAACACTTTCTCAAAACAATCATAATATGATATAACAAGATGGTATCTCGCTAGCCCTTTATGAGACCGGAAAACATAAATGCAGAGCACCTTTAAAGATCAAGGACTGACTAGACATTGTAATTCATGGTAAAAGTGATCCAGTCATAGTCATACCCAACATAAATTAATAGTAATGGATGCAAATGACAGCAGTGCTCTCCAGTTAGTGCTTTTTAATAAGAGGGTGATGACTCAACATAAAAGTAAATAGATAGGCCCTTCGCAGAGGGAAGCAGGGATTTGTAGAGGTGCCAGAGCTCGATTTTGGAATAGAGATAAATAATATTTTGAGCGGTATACTTTCATTGTCAACATAACAACCAAGAGATGGTGATATCTTCCATGCTACACACATTATAGGTGGTTCCCAAACAGAATGGTAAAGTTTATACTCTCCCGCCACCAACTAGCATCAATCCATGGCTTGCTCGAAACAACGAGTGCCTCCAACTAACAACAGTCCCGGGGGAGTTTTGTTTGCAATTATTTTGATTTGATTTGCATAAAGCATGGGACTGGGCATCCCGGTGACCAGCCATTTTCTCGTGAGTGAGGAGCGGAGTCCACTCCTCTTGAGAATAACCCGCCTAACATGGAAGATAAGGACAGCCCTAGTTGATACATGAGCTATTAGAGTTTGGCACATACAAATTTACTTGGAACGGCAGGTAGATACCGCATATAGGAAGGTATAGTGGACTCATATGGCATAACTTTGGGGTTTAAGGGATTGGATGCACAAGCAGTATTCCCGCTTAGTACAAGTGAAGGCTAGCAAAAGACTGGGAAGCGACCAACTAGAGAGCGACAATAGTCATGAACATGCATTAAAATTAATGAACATTGAGTGCAAGCATGAGTAGGATATAATCCACCATGAACATAAATATCGTGAAGGCTATGTTGATTTGTTTCAACTACATGTGTGAACATGTGCCAAGTCAAGTCACTTAAATCATTCAAAGGAGGATACCACCCCATCATACCACATCACAACCATTTTAATAGCATGTTGGCACGCAAGGTAAACCATTATAAGCTCCTAGCTAATTAAGCATGGCATAAGTAACTATAATCTCTAATTGTCATTGTAAACATGTTTATTCATAATAAGCTGAATCAGGAACGATGAACTAATCATATTTACAAAAACAAGAGAGGTCGAGTTCATACCAGCTTCTCTCATCTCAGTTAGTGCATCATATATCGTCATAATTGCCTTTCACTTGCACGATCGAACGATGTGAATAATAATAAGAGTTCACGTGCATTGGACTAAGCTGGAATCTGCGAGCATTCCATAAACAGGAGAAGACAAGGCAATATGGGCTCTTGGTTAAATCAACAATAATGCATATAAGAGCCACTTCAACATTTTCATCATGGTCTTCTCCTATCGACCCCCAAAGGAAAGGAAAGAAATAAAACTATTTACACGGGAAAGCTCCCAACAAGCAAAAAGAAGAACAGGAAATCTTTTTGGGTTTTCTTTTTAATTATTATTACTACAAGCAAGAAAAGTAAACTAGCTAAAAGCTACAACTAATTTTTTTGGTTTTTTCTTAAAAAAATTCAAACACACAAGAAGAAAGCATAAAAAGGAAAATAAACTAGCATGGATATTACAGAGAAAAAGTATGAGCACCGACATCTAGCAATGAGTGTGTGAACATAAATGTAATGTCGGTGAGAAATACGTACTCCCCCAAGCTTAGGCTTTTGGCCTAAGTTGGTCTATTGCCACGGCTGGCCTGGCGGATATCCAAAGTGGTAGCTGGGGTCGTACTGAGATGCAGCGGCTATTGCATCGTGGGCTGCAGCTTGGAGGCGAGCTGCCCTCGTCCTCCTTTCGTACTTGTTCGCCTCCTCCCTGGTTGTGAAATATCTCCCCTTTGCCTGAAAGTCAAAGAGAGTACGGGCAGGGAGAACAATATTGACAGCGTGACGCCTGTCAAAGATTAGTCGGTACTGGAGAGGTGGTTCATTCCTCTCGACAAACTAATGGTGAACCATAGCATTAAAATCTAGATAAGCAGGAGGCAATTCAATATCATCATCACGTGTGGCTACACCAAGAAAATTAGCTAAACGGGTGGCATAAATTCCACCAAAGAAATCTCCATTAAATCTATTGTTATGCAACCTACGTGCAACAATGGCTCCCAAACTATAACGTTTATCTCCTAACACAGCACTCCTGAGAATACTGAGGTCAGGGACACACATGTGACATGCTTCATCTTTACCATTTATGCACCTACCTATGAAGAGAGCAAAATAATGTATAGCAGGAAAGTGAATGCTCCCTATGGTAGCTTGTGCTATGTCTCTAGATTCCCCCACGGTTATACTAGCAAGAAAGTCTCTAAATTCAGATATGCGAGGTTCACTAGGACTACCCCATTGTGGAAGTTTGCAAGTAATGGTAAAATCCTCTAAGTCCATGGTATAAGAATTTTCATAAAGATCAAACAGGACAGTTTGAGAATTGCGTGAGGAGGAAAATTCAAACCTCCTCACAAAGGAACTAGTGAGATAGTGATACTGACGACACTTATCTACCTCGAAGCTCACAAGATCAGTGTTACGCACATATGCGTTAAATTCTTCCTTGATTCCCGCTTGATCCATAAATTCTTCTGAAGGCCATTCACAAGCCCGCAGCGGAGCTTCTCTCGGTGGTTCCTCGTTAGCATCGCGCATTGCGAGCCTGGGTCCTTGCTTCCTTGAAGAACCACCTTGGTACATTTTCCTAAGCATATTTCTTCCTCTGAAAAATTCTGAAAATTTTAGTAACTTCAAAATAAAAGTGAACCAAACTCAACAAAATTGCTAGCAACTACTCCTACAAGTGCCTAGAGACTATATAATGCATTAGAACTACTTGAGACCAAACAAATTTGACATGCAAGCTCAAGAACCCGGTCACCTAAGCAGCAAAAATTTGCAATAAATAAAGCACCAGAATAAGAACTGATTGGACCATTGGAGGAGTCACATACCAAGGAACAATCCCCCAAAGCAGTTTTGTGAGAGGTGCTTTGAGTAAGGAGATCGAAAATCGCAGCAAAATGAGCTAGAACTCGTGCTTCAGCTGATTGGTGATTTTTTTGGGAGGAAGAAGAAGTGTGTGGGTGCAGGAATAAGTGGAGGGGAGCCACCATGGGCCCACGAGGCAGGGGGCGCGCCCTGGACCCTCGTGCCCAGGTGCTTGCTCCCCCTGTTGTGTTCTCAGTGCCAGATATTTTCAAATATTCCAGAAAAAAATCATATTTCAATTTCAGGGCATTTGGAGAACTTCTATTTACGGGGTATTTTTATATTGCACAGATAATTCAGAAAACAGACAGAAAAATACTACTTTTACTTTGTTTCAACTAAATAACAGAAAATAAAAGGAGGGTATAGAAGGTTCTGCTTTCTAACTTCATCCATCTCATGCTCATCAAAAGGAATCCACTAACAAGGTTGATCCAGTCTTGTTAACAAACTCATTCCGAATTGCGTGAAACCGGAGAATTTTTGAATAGCACTAAGTTACCTCAATGGGGATATGCACGTCCCCAATAATAGGAATATCATATCTCTTTTTGACAATAGGAAGAGGAAATTCAAAACCTCCAAAAATAATCGATGGAATTTTTCCAATAGAGTTTATACTATGAACTTGAGGTTGTTTCCTCGGAAAGTGTACCGTATGCTCATTGCCATTAACATGAAAAGTGACATTGCCTTTGTTGCAATCAATAACAGCCCCTACAGTATTCAAAAAGGGTCTTCCATGAATAATAGACATACTATCGTCCTCAGGAATATCAAGTATAACAAAGTCCGTTAAAATAGTAACGTTTGCAACCACAACAGGCACATCCTCACAAATTCCGACAGGTATAGCAGTTGATTTATCGGCCATTTGCAAAGATATTTCAGTAGGTGTCAACTTATTCAAATCAAGTCTACGATATAAAGAGAGAGGCATAACACTAACACCGGCTCCAAGATCACATAAAGCAGTTCTAACATAATTTCTTTTAATGGAGCATGGTATAGTGGGTACTCCTGGATCTCCTAGTTTCTTAGGTATTCCACCCTTGAAAGTGTAATTAGCAAGCATGGTGGAAATCTCAGCTTCCGGTATCTTTCTTTTATTTGTGATAATATCCTTCATATACTTAGCATAAGGATTCGTTTTGAGCATATGAGTTAATCGCATACGCAAAAAGATAGGTCTAATCATTTCAGCAAAGCGTTCAAAAACCTCATCATCCTTTTTCTTGGATGGGTTGGGAGGAAAAGGCATAGGTTTCTGAACCCATGGCTCCCTTTCTTTATCGTGTTTCCTAGCAACAAAGTCTCTCTTATCATAACGTTGATTCTTTGATTGTGGGTTATCAAGATCAACAGCAGGTTCAGTTTCTACATCATTGTCATTGCTAGGTTGAGCATCATCATGAACATCAGTATTAACATTATCACTAGGTTCATGTTCATTACCAGATTGTGTTTCAGCATCAGAAATAGAAATATCATTTGGATTCTCAGGTTTTTCAGCAATAGGTTCACTAGAAGCATGCAAAGTCCTATCATTTTTCTTTTTCTTCTTTTTAGAAGGACTAGGTGCATCTACATAATTTCTCTGAGAATCCTGCTCAATTCTCTTAGGGTGGCCTTCAGGATACAAAGGTTCCTGATTCACTTTACCAGTTCTAGTAGCCACTCTAACAGCATAGTCATTATTCTTACTATTCATTTCATTGAGCAAATCATTCTGAGCTTTACGTACTTGTTCTACTTGAGTGGTAACCATAGAAGCATGTTTACTAATGAGTTTAAGTTCACCTTTAACTCTAGACATATAATCACTCAAGTGTTCAATCATATAAGCATTACATTTTAATTCTCTACCAAAATAAGCATTTAAAATCTTCTTGCCTAGCCATAAAATTATCAAACTCATCTAAGCATTGGCTAGCAAACTTAGTAGGAGGGATTTCAGCTTTATCATATCTATAGAGAGAATTTACCTTTACTACCTGTTTCGCGTTATCAAGACCATGAGTTTCTTCAATAGGTGATGAATTGAGATCATTTATTTCTTCAACAGGCGGTAAATTAAGACCATGTATTTCTTCAATAGGAGGTGTTGAGGATATAGACCCTAGAGTCACCCGCCAGGAGGGGCCGGGTTACTCGTATGGTCATTGCCAGAAGCCTGGAGCCAAGCTTGAAGATGATGGGCCAGAGATGGGCTAAGACCCGGATATGGCTTAAAGCCCGTAGATACAATCAGTATTATGGTAGAACTTGTAGCGTAAGGCAAGTATAGTTGAGAGTCCGAGCCGGACACTCTTATGAGCCGGCCGGGACTCTAAGGGCTGCTGGGCGTCGGCCTCCCTATATAAAGGGACGACCCGGCAGCGGTTTGAGGGCGACAACAATCTCATCGAGAGCCGGGCATAGCTGTTTAGCTCCCTGGTGATCGTAACTCTAATCAATACCACCTCAAACTGGACGTAGGCTTTTACCTTCACCGTAAGGGGCCGAACCAGTATAAACCCTCGCGTCCCTTGTCCCGCATAACCCCTTCAAGCTTCCTAGCTGCGATGGCTCCACGACTAAGTCCTAGCTCGAGGACATCTGCCGTGGCAATTCCACGACAGTTGGCGCCCACCGTGGGGCTGGCGCACGGTGGATTTGAGTTCTTGAAGGGCAGCTTTGAAGGGCTCAAGGGATACGCTGTGGGCCGGATGACCAAGAGTCGTCGCGGCAAGCTCTACATCGACGATGCAGACTGGGGCCCCGACGCTGGCTCAATTGAGTACGGGTATCGGGTCCCCTTCGGCGGAATTCATGTCTTCATTGGCAAGATCGATGAGCCGGGCCCTGAGCCGGATCTCTGCGCCGATCTCATCGAAACGGCTCAGCGCGCACGACCCGCCCGGGCCCGGCCTGCCTTAAGGCGCGCTTTTGTGGGATGCATCCATGGAGGGCCCTCTGATCCATCTGGGTCTGGTGATGAGGCGGCCGCCGGCTCGGACGGCGAGTCGGCCACCGATGAGTCAAACTCGTTGTACCAACTTCAAGATGGCAGGCTCATGGGTTATTCCGATGGCGAAAGTATTCCGGACCTTTTTGAGCTGCCAAGTCAGGTTGGAGTTTTTATGGCTGGTGCGCAGCCTGTTCAGAACCCCGCTGCTGGATCGGGAAACCCGGTGCCTTCTCCGGCTCAGGTGCTAATGGATCTCACGGACAAGATGACGGCCCTGTTAACCGCCACGGTTGACCCGGCGGATCAAGCTCAGCATGATGCGGAGGTGGCACAGTTAAAATTGGATCTGATAAAAGCTAAAGAGGATCTTGCAGTGGAAGGGATCAGGCTGGCTGCGGAGCGGGCGGCTCTCGATGCCCAGACTCAGCTGATTCAAGCGCAGTCCTTCCAACTCACGATGGATCAGAACGCGGCCAATGAGGTCATGAGAAGGAGGCATCAAAAGGCCCAGTCTCGACTCCCACCGGTTTATGATCCACGCAACCTCTTCAACACGCCAGGTGCAGGGTCTAGTAACCCGCCAGGGGTCATAGCACCCGGGTCTAGACCCCTTATTTAGCCGCGAGTGATGGGGCCTCCCCAGGTGCCCCCTGCCCTGCCTCAGTATGTACCGATACCCCCGGGTCATTATAATAACCCACTGGAGAACATGGTAGCTGCGGCAGCACGGCTGGCGGCTCTCCCCGTTGACGGCGACTCTCCGACGGCCATCGAGACCCGCCGGGTCAGGGAACTCCTGCAGACGGCACTGGCACAGCAAGAGGCGTACTCCTACAGCCGGGATAGGATCCACTCGACCCCTCGCCCGGGTCAGAGCCCGAGTTACAGCCGGCACATGGTCTCAGCAACCGGCTCAAGTAATGTCCGACGCCATGACCCGCCCCCTGGCCATGGCCCGGCTCATAATGGAGCCTTTTACGCAGCAGACCAAGCGCGCCAAGAGGCAGAGCAGGTGCCTCAATTGACGGCTTACCAGACCCCCCCCCCCCCGGCTTATCCGACGACTTCCGTTGATGTGGGTATCCCTACCAGGACCGGGGGTGTCCCTTGTTTGGTGCCAGCTATCCGTAATGAACGTCTACCTAAGGACTTCAAAGGCCCTAGGAAGGTGCCTAACTACACAGCGGACTTACAACCTGCGGCCTGGATTGAGAGTTATGAGATGGCTATGGAGCTGCTGGAGGTCAGTGAGGCGGCCATGGCCAAGTATTTCACCATGATGTTAGATGGGACTGCCCGCACTTGGTTGAAAGGGCTACCGCCGAATTCCATTGGGTCTTGGGCTGAGCTGAAAGCCCGGTTCATCCAAAACTTCAAAGATACCTGTAGGCAATCTATGTCAATTGTGGATTTGACTAACTGTAAGCAGCAGGAGGGTGAATCCACGACCCATTGGGTTCGCCGGGTCAAGGAGATCATACATTCATCAGATAAGATGGATGCCGGCTCTGCAGTCTTAATGTTGGAACAGAACTGTCGCTTTGTGCCCCTTAAGATGAAACTCGGGCGGCTTAAACGCGACTGCACCGATATGGGTACACTAATGGCGGCTCTTGTCAAGTACGCCGATTCCGATGGTACCAAGGATCCCCCTTCAGATGATGAAAGGACAGGGAAGGGAAAGAAGAACGGCAATGGCAAGGGTCCTCAGTTTAACCCGGGGAACCAAGGAGGAGGCAAGCGTAAGGCCGATGGCAGCCTAGAGTTTGTAGCCAACGCCAGCACACAAGGCAACAACCAGCGACGCAAGGGGAGGCCCCCTCCCCGAGGCGGCGGGTCAGGACCTTCGCTGGAGCAGCTGTTGAATGAGCCTTGTCCGAGGCACGGCTCTAGGGAGAAGCCAGCGACTCATCTGTGGAAGGATTGTGCAATCATGAAGGCCTTTAAAAACTACAATGGCCCGGGCAGCGGCTCAGGCGCCGGCGGCTTTCATGGCCCGGGCGGCGGCTCAAATTCTGGCCCTCAGAGAGGTCAAGGGGGCTTTAATCAACAGTCTGGCCAGGGTCATCAACAGCAGCAGGGGGGTTATCAGACCAATCCAAAGCAGCTTAGCGGCGGACAGTATCATGTGTTTACCACTAGTTTGTGCAAATGAGATCAGAAGCTTCACAAGAGGGCTGTGAATGCAGTTGAGCCGGCAGTCCCATGCTACTTACGGTGGTCAGAGCAGCCTATAGTGTGGAGTAGGGAGGATCACCCTCCCCGGGTGGATAACCCGGGCCACTTGGCCTTAGTGGTGGCTCCTCAGGTGGGAGGTTATAAGTTCACAAAGGTACTCATGGATGGCGGCAGCAGCATCAACATCCTCTATTATGAGACTTTCCGCCGTATGGGTTGGTTGATAAGAACCTCAGCCAGTCAAACACTATCTTCCATGGTGTGGTACCTGGTAAGTCGGCTTATCCAGTCGGCAAGATCGAATTGGAAGTGGCTTTTGGTGATGAGAACAACTACAGGGTGGAGAAGTTGACCTTTGAGGTGGTCAAGATAAGAAGTCCATACCATGCTATATTTGGACGGCCGGCTTACGCCAAGTTCATGGCACGGCCGTGTTATGTGTACTTACAGCTCAAGATGCCGGGTCACAATGGGACCATTACGGTTCACGGCAGCCGAAAAGTGGCTCTGGAGTGTGAGGAAGGTGATGCAGCTTATGCAGAGTCTGTTTGTGCTACAGAGGAGTTGATGTTTTACAAAGACAATGTTGACCCAACAGATATGACCTCTCTGAAAAAGCGGACTACGGAGACTGAGCCGGCGATGAAATTTAAGTCGGCTGATGAAACTAAGCTTGTTGATTTTGTTCCAGGAGATTCATCTCAGCAGTTTAGCATCAGTGCCAATCTGGATCCAAAATAGGAAAGCGTGCTCATCGAGTTCATCCGTGAGAATAGGGACATCTTCGCATGGAAACCTTCTGACATGCCAGGTGTACCTAGAGAACTCGCTGAGCATACTCTCAATGTTGATCCGAAATTTAAGCCGGTCAGACAGTTCCTTCGACGGTTTAATGAAGAGAGGCGGAAAGCCATTGGCGAAGAAGTGGCCCGGCTCTTGGCAGCCGGGTTTATCATTGAAGTCTTTCACCCGGAGTGGTTGGCTAACCCGGTGCTCGTGCTCAAGAAGAACGGCACCTGGCGGATGTGTGTGGACTACACGGACTTGAACAAGGCGTGTCCGGCTGATCCTTTTGCCCTCCCCCGTATTGATCAAATCATTGATGCTACGGCAGGTTGTGCATGCTTAAGTTTCTTGGATGCTTATTCTGGATATCATCAGATTAAGATGGCAGTTAAGGACCAGGAGAAGACGGCGTTCATCACTCCCTTTGGAGCCTTCTGCTATGTGTCTATGCCCTTTGGACTCAAGTGTGCACAGGCGACTTACCAGCGTTGTGTACAGAACTGTCTTCATAAGCAGATCGGACGCAATGTTCACGCATACGTGGACGATATTGTGGTTAAATCCATCAAGGAGGAAACCCTGATAGATGATTTAAGGGAAACCTTTGATAATCTCCGGGTCTATAAGATGCTTAACCCGGCCAAGTGTGTCTTTGGTGTTCCAGCAGGCAAGCTCTTGGGTTTCTTGGTTTCTGACAGAGGCATTGAGGCTAACCCGGAGAAGATCAAGGCCATCACCTCCCTGGCTAAGCCGGCGTGTATAAATGACGTTCAGCGCTTGGCAGGTCGCATCGCTGCTTTAAGCCGGTTTATAAGCCATTTGGGTGAGAAGGCCATGCCCTTATATCAGTTGATGAAGAAAACGGATAACTTTGTCTGGAATGATGCAGCTAATACCGCTTTTGAGGAGTTGAAGAAGCAGCTGGCAGAGCCCCCGGTCCTTGCTGCTCCGGTTGATAAGGAGCCCTTACTACTGTATGTGGCGGCAAACGCACGAGAAGTCAGCGTGGCTATTGTGGTGGAGCGCAAGGAGGCGGGTAAGGAGCATCCGGTTCAGCGGCCGGTTTATTATGTCAGCGAAGTGCTCATTGAGTCCAAGCAGCGGTACCCGCATTGGCAGAAGCTTGTGTATGGTGTGTTCATGGCGAGCCGGAAACTTAAGCATTATTTTCAGGGTCATCCCATCACTGTGGTCAGTTCTGCCCCTCTTGGGGATATTATTCAAAACAGAGAGGCCACAGGGAGAATTGCTAAGTGGGCTATAGAACTTGGACCTCATGGCCTCAAATATGTGCCACGCACTGCTGTTAAATCTCAGGCCTTGGTGGATTTCATCAATGATTGGACAGAGTCACAAGTGCCTGAGCAAAAGCCGGACAACACTTATTGGACTATTCACTTTGATGGGTCCAGGCAGCTGGAGGGCTCGGGGGCTGGCGTTGTATTGGCTTCCCCTAAGGGTGACAAGTTCCATTATGTGCTACAGTTGATGTTTCCTTGCACTAACAATGCGGCTGAATACGAGGCTTTGCTCCACGGTCTTCGGGTGGCTAAGGAGATGAGCTTAAGCCGGGTAAGGTGCTTTGGTGACTCAGACTTGGTGGCTCAACAAGTATCAGGCACGTGGGATTCTAAGGATCCTCTCATGGCGGCTTATCGCCGCGAGGTTGATGCCATTGCTGCGCACTTTCAGGGCTACCAAGTGGAGCACATTGATCGTAGGAAGAACGAGGCAGCTGATGCTCTAAGCCGGCTAGGCTCTCAGCGAAAGCCGGTGCCGCCTAACACTTTCCTGGACGTCCTGTATAACCCTTCGGTTAAGTTGCCTACAGAGGAAGACTTAGCTATCCCTGATCCGGAGGCACGACTAGTGGCGGCTCTTCATGTCATACCAGACTGGACAATGCCATATCTGGCTTATATAACCCGGGGAGAGTTGCCTGAGGATGAAACTTTGGCCAGGCAAGTAACCCGGCGGGCTAAGTCAATGATCGTTATCGATGGCGAGTTGCATCATCGCAGTGTTTCCGGGGCATTTCAACGTTGTATCTCCCCTGAGGAAGGTCAAGAGATCTTGTGTGAGATCCATGAAGGAGATTGTGGCCATCATGCCGGCTCAAAATCCCTTGTGGCCAAGGCTTTCCGTCATGGTTTTTATTGGTTGACGGCTCATGCTGATGCAGAGGACTTGGTCAGTAAATGTGATGGTTGCCAAAGGTTCTCACGACGGGCTCACGTGCCGGCTCAGGAGTTGAGGATGATCCCAATCACTTGGCCCTTTGCGGTCTGGGGGCTCGACATGGTTGGGCCTTTTAAAAGATCCAAAGATAAGAAGACCCACCTCTTGGTGGCAGTTGACAAATTCACAAAGTGGGTGGAAGCTGAGCCAGTTAGCAAGTGTGATGCAGCCACGGCGGTTCAATTTATGAAAAAGGTGATTTTCCGCTTTGGTTTTCCGCACAGCATTATAACTGACAATGGCACCAATCTCTCCAAAGGCGCCATGGAAGAGTTTTGTCAACGAGAGCATATCCGACTTGATGTTTCTTTGGCTCATCCTCAATCCAATGGTCAAGCTGAGAGAGCTAACCAGGAAATTCTGAAGGGTATCAAGCCCCGGCTTTTGGTCCCTTTGCAACGGACGCCGGGTTGTTGGGTGGAGGAGTTGCCCTCCGTCTTATGGAGCATCAATACTACTCCTAACAGATCTACAGGCTTCACGCCTTTCTTCATGGTTTATGGAGCGGAAGCAGTCCTCCCCAGCGACATCCGTCACGACTCACCTCGCGTGGCGGCTTATGTTGAGACGGATAATGAACAGGTGCGCCAAGATGCTCTTGACTTGTTGGATGAACAGCGTGATGTGGCAGCAGCCCGTTCAGCGATTTACCAACAAGACCTGCGCCGTTATCATAGCCGCCGGGTCAAATCCCGGGTCTTCCAGGAAGGCGACCTTGTGCTCCGGCTTGTCCAGGATCAAACAGATGCACACAAGTTATCCCCACCTTGGGAAGGGCCCTTTGTGGTCAGCAAGAACTTGCACAATGGGTCATATTACCTCATTGACATTCGGGAGCACAAAGATTCACGTAAGTCGGAGGAGGAGACCCGTCGGCCGTGGAACATAGCTCAGCTTTGGCCTTACTACACTTGAGCTACCGGCTCTCGTGGTGTACATATTTGTCTCAGTCATGTATATATTATGATAAGCAATAAAGCAGGACCTCTGTCCTTTTTTCTCCTCCAAATATGCACGTGTTGTTTTTATTACAAGATTACATGATGAGTTAAAGGAGGATCCGGCTTATGATCGTATTCGAATCTAGCCGTAAGCAGTAAAGTCACTTGGGGGCTTCCTGTTCAAACATGGGTCGTATTCGAACCAAAGAGAACATAGCTGTCGATACCCATTTGATTGGAAAAGTGCCGAGCTCATTGGGAGGTTATCTTTGGTCATATTTGAATCATAGTTTAACCCCTCTGAGAACCGACGTGGATCGTATTCGAATCAGCGTCGTTAAACAATTTTAAAAATCACTTGGGGGCTTCCTGTTCAAACATGGGTCATATTCGAACCAAAGAGAACATAGCTGTCAGTACCCTATTGATTGGCATTGCCACATCCACTGGGGGCTATATGATTGTATCCGAATCTTGGCTTAACCCCTTTGGGCCGGGTCTCTGGTCGTATTCGAACCGGAAGCCCCTAAAGTTCCTCTGCTTTATCACAAGTTTACTCTGATCATGTCAAGGTATGTACGGCCGGGTCTCACTTTACCGGCTTAACTTTGGTTTACAGTGTTTGTTGAACGCCATGGGTGTCATTATGAACGGTAAGGCGGAGTTAAGATACCAACCTTTTTACCCGGGTTGTTTAAACCGGAAGTATGCTTACTGGTCGCTAAGTGTGTTCTTACGGCTGTGTCAAGAAGATAATTGAGGACCAGTCTCTTTTGATTCATATTACGGGTTATCTATCCAAGACACCTGATTCTCAGGGCGGTAAGCCGCCTTGAGACTTGTGATTTGCCTTGTTATGCAGGATACTTAAAGGAACCTCTTTGAGGTTGAGAAAAACAACGGGATGATTACGACCCGGAGAAATATTAAGGAGACAACTTCAAAAGACCTTGGCATTCAATACGTGCGCGATGGCACGGCAGAGATAGACTGTTTGCACCTACTCTATTACAAAAACTCTTCAAGTCTAAAAGGTGGAACATTGTTTGATAAACCGCCAGCTAAATTATGATGCCCGCTGAGTTGAAGTCCCCGGCTCATTCCTATCTTCTCCTCCGGCTGATCCCAAGACCTCGAAGGTTGATGACTTCCAGTCGATGCCGCTGAGAGCCTCGAACTGGGCTTCCACGTCAATTAACCCGGCCGGGTCAATCTCCGGGGCGAAGGTGTGCTGACGAGCCGGCGGGATCAGGTTGAGGGCTTCATAGCGAGGGGTTGGAATCCTCTGATTCTCCGCGTCGTAACCCGGCTGGTATTTGGTTAGATCTGTGTCATTCCCGATGAGGGTGGCCACCGGGCGTACAGCCTTCACGCACGCCGCAATGTCCTTCTGGTCGAAAGCTGAGCCGTCTTCCTTCAGGCTTGGATAACCCAGGGCGATGTCTGCTGGGTCTAGCTCCGGCAGGAATGCCTTGGCCTGGCTCAGCACGGCGATTGCTCCGGCTCTCGCAGAAGCCCGTCGCAGCTCTTGAATCCGCTGAGGCAGAACGGCGAGCCGGCGTAGGACTTCTGCCAGATGAGTTGGCACCTCGTTGGATAGGGCCACCACAGCTAAGGCACGTTGTGACCCGGTGTAGAGCTGTTCCACCAGGGTGTACACGGCCTTTAACTTGGTAACCACGCTCTGGTTGAGGTTGGCACTTCTGGGACCTGTTTAACAGAATCAGATAAGCCGGCGGCAAAGATGAATACTGAGATGTAAACTTTCTGACATTGATGAAAGTCGATGAGGCGACTTACCGAAGATGGCGGCCACCATTTGGGAAACCTGGCGCTTCAGGCCAGAGAGCTCGGCGGTCTTCTCAGAAAGAGCCTTTTCCGCCTGTTCCGCCCAGGTCACCAGTGCGGCCTTCTCTTCGGCCCAGGCCTTTCTCTCCGCATCAAACTCGGTCTTCAACTTCTCTTGAGTGGCGATGCTAGATACGAACTTGGCGTTTGCCTTCCGGGTCTCCATCTCCTGCATCTTCAGCCGGCTCTTGAGATCCGCAAGGTCCGCCTCTAGCTTCTTGCCCACAGCCTGTATAAATTTCCGGGTTATAAGCAGTTACTATGTAAGTCCCAAGCACTTTCCAAGCAAAGATATTTGGCACTTGGGGGCTAATGCATATTGAATGTATCTATCTACATACAGCCGGCTCAATTACGTAAGCCGGAACCTAAGTCTACAACATATTCAAGCATAAGTCGTCGACTTGGGGGCTAGCATGGCAAAGGTAACTATGCAGTAAGTAAGGAGACAGCAGAAGGATACCTCTGATTTTTGTTGGATCTGGTTTACCATGGCGACCTCCGCGTCCCGGCTCTTGTGCACCTAGCTGATGTAGCCAGAGACGAGCTCTCCAATGCTCAAGTTGGTGTAGTCGGAGAGGTCCAGGTTCACCCGGTGGGGCTGCAGCAACTCCCCCTTCGCGGAGCACTTGGCCAACACGGTCGGTCTCCCCGGCTCAACATACTCCGTCTGGGTAATTACCACGTCCGGGTCGTCTGCTGGTAGAGCTGAGCCGGAGGCCTCCGGGTTAACCGAAGCTTCGATCATTGCCTTGGTAGTTGAGGCGGTGGCTTCAGGTGCCGTGTCCATTGGAGTGGCGGCTTCGGGGGCGGAGGCAGCTGGCCGTTCTTGGACTGTCACCGCCGGCTCAGGCAAATCCGGCACTCCGGCCGACTTGGTCTTCTTCACCCACTTGGTGAGTTTTGCTTGGGCACTGAAAGAACAACAAAGGTTAGTACAAAGCATATGAGTAAAGATCATAACAACATGAGATGATTGTTGTTACCCGGGCGCGGTCTTGAAAGCCGGCAGATTTGACTGCATGGAGTCACCCGAAGAGGGGGAGGTCTCTTGATAATTAGGGTCAGAAGAGTTGAGTGGCTGACGGATAACGCCCGCCAACGGGTGAAAAGGGTACAAGTGAGAAAAAACCTCAGTTCGACGCTTCCTTGTTGCGTCGGGTAACCCGGCGGAGAGATCGGTCTCCTTATTGGTCCGGGTGTGACGCCAGCTTTCATGAACCTGTCGCTTCAAAATAAATTGAGGGTCTTGGTAAGCTAAAGGATGTGAAAAGCTTACTTTCCGGGTTACCCTTCGGACTTTCAGCTGTGGCAAGGGCTCCGAGTCGGAGGAAAGTGACATTACCTCTTCAACCACCGGGTTACTGGCGCCAGTGTCATCCTGTCAATGAGCAAGTGTTGATAAGGCGAAAAGTAACAAACAACAAAGACATCATGAATTTAAAGATTTAGGGGTTACCTCTGACTCGGAGCTGTCGCTTAATTGCATCAGCTCCGAAGCAGTAGGTCTGCTTCCCTTTTTGCGAGGGGCGGCTTTCTTGGCGGCTTTCTTCGCCTTCCTGGCCTTCTTGGCCGCCTCATGGTCATATTTGACCCGCCAGAACTTATCATCAGCCTGAGAAATACAGTAATGAATTCTTAAAATGGTTCAGATCAAGGTTATATGCAGAAGAAGTTGAAAGGTTAAATTCAGCGGCTTACCGCTGGGGCTGGATTGGTCTTGCAGAAGGGGGCTAACCCGGTCCTTCCACAGTCTGCCAGGCTCTCGTTTAAAAGAGCCTTGGTCTCTTCTTCAGCAACGTCTTCTGGCAGATCATTGCGACTGTACCTCTGAGGGTCATCCTTTCGCCCGGTGTACTCACACATTAAGCTGGGGCGGCGGCTCAATGGGATCACCCGCCATGAGATCCAGACCCGGACCAGGTCGATTCTGTTCAGACCGTTGCCCAGGAGGGCTTTGATTTTATTGATGGTAGGAAGCAGAGGCTGGCGCTCCGCTGCAGTCAGCTTGTCCGACAGCGGGTGAGTCGGCTCTAGAGGTGTTGGGCGAAAGCCGGGCAGCGGGTTCTCGTCAGCCGGGGACGTATCTTGGCAGTAGAACCAAGTCATATTCCAGTCCTTGGGGTGGCTCGGTGGCTCTGCGTAAGGGAAAAGACAGTCCCTACGCCGTTGGATGGAGATGCCACCTAACTCCAGACTTGGCCCGTTGGCGCATTCATTCTGGCGGTTTAAGTAAAACAGCTCTCTGAAGAGCAGCAGACTAGGCTCTTCTCCAAGGTACACTTCGCAAAAGACATGGAAATTTCAGATGTTGGATACGGAGTTGGGTCCTATATCTTGAGGCCGCAAGTCAAAGAAGTTGAGCACGTCCCTGAAAAACTTCGAGCCGGGTGGTGCGAAGCCCCGGCTCATATGATCTGCGAAGATCACTACCTCCCCGTCTTTTGGCTGAGGTCTCTCTTCTGACGGGTCAGGGGCACGGTAGGACATAACTTCCTTTTTGGGCAGATATCCGGACTTAACAAAATTGGCTAGGGTCTCGTCGGTGACGTTGGACCTCATCCAGTTGCAAGTGATGGGAGCCTTAGGAGGCATGGTGACAGTTGGCAGTCTACGACAAAAGGGAAAAATGTTCGGGTTAATTCTAAGCCGGAGATCTACAGTTCAAACTAAGATGGCGGCTTATGAAGGGGACTAATGATATATACTCAGGTACAGTGGGTTATTTAAGCCGCAAGGGCATTCAGAATAAGTTGATTATTTACGGCTTTACCACAGTTAAGCCGGAGGATTCTACAAAGCATGGTTCTCTTTAAACCGGAAAGTTCTACGGCGCGTGTTTTCTTTAAACCGGAATTGTAAGCCACCAAGATTCAATGGTTGCAGTTTTTACTAAATGTGGTAAAACAGGTTTCACATATGGCAGTAACCTTTTTGGATCAAAATGGTCGGGTGCAAGGAAAATTTTCTAGACCTAAAATGCGGACGCAGGGGAGTTCTTGAGCTCGAAGGAGGCCTTATGCAGTGGAAAGAAGTGTGTTTTGCAGGTAAAATGAGTACTAAACAACTACTACAGCAAGTCTATACAGATCTAAGATCAAACAAGGGTGGTAACTACAAGAACTACTGAAGCTTGCGGACAATGGCGAAGAACACGGACGAACTGTTTGAACCCTACCGCAGATCTGTTCTAGCAGGGCAGAAGAGACTCACCGGAGTTGGAGAAGAGCGGAAGTCGCCGCCGTTTATCTGGTCCGAGTCAGGGTGATGCAGCGGCCAAGTTGATGAAGACCAGGGGCGCGACGGCAGCGGCAGTGGCAGAGCTCGGGCAGAGGAGTAACGGCGCGAGGAGGAAGAAGAGAGCGTGAGAAGAGCCCGTCGGGCCGGCCTATTTATAAGGCAAAGTCATAAGTGGGTGCGAGATTCAAGGAGACCACGGCGTGGTTATCTCCCCCCCACGACGCCTCGATTTTCGGAATGACAGTAAAGGCAAAGATCCATTGCGGATCTGGCGGAGTAAAAAACGGACTTAATGGAGGATGACGTCACGGCGGATTATCCGGAGTCCAGAGGATGACGTCACTCCGGGTTATGGCCTTCACATGAATGGTAAGCCGGAGATTTTTTCTGTCAGAAGAGTTGAAGATTGACATGAGCCGGCTCAAATCAATCTGGGGCCTAATGTTGAGGATATAGACCCTAGAGTCACCCGCCAGGAGGGGCCGGGTTACTCGTATGGTCATTGCCAGAAGCCCGGAGCCAAGCTTGAAGATGATGGGCCAGAGATGGGCTAAGACCCGGATATGGCTTAAAGCCCGTAGATACAATCAGTATTATGGTAGAACTTGTAGCGTAAGGCAAGTATAGTTGAGAGTCCGAGCCGGACACTCTTATGAGCCGGCCGGGACTCTAAGGGCTGCTGGGCGTCGGCCTCCCTATATAAAGGGACGACCCGGCAGCGGTTTGAGGGCGACAACAATCTCATCGAGAGCCGGGCATAGCTGTTTAGCTCCCTGGTGATCGTAACCCTAATCAATACCACCTCAAACTGGACGTAGGCTTTTACCTTCACCGTAAGGGGCCGAACCAGTATAAACCCTCGCGTCCCTTGTCCCGCATAACCCCTTCAAGCTTCCTAGCTGCGATGGCTCCACGACTAAGTCCTAGCTCGAGGACATCTGCCGTGACAATTCCACGACAGGAGGTAAATTCTTAACATCTTCAGCTTTAATACCCTTTTCTTTCATAGATTTCTTTGCCTCTTGCATATCTTCAGGACTGAGAAATAGAACACCCCTCTTCTTTGGAGTTGGCTTAGGAGTTGGTTCAAGAAGCGTCCAATTATTTTCATTTGTCAACATATTATTCAATAGAATTTCAGCTTCATCTGGTGTCCTTCCCTGAAAACAGAACCAGCACAACTATCCAGGTGGTTTCTGGAAGCATCGGTTAGTCCATTATAAAAGATATCAAGTATTTCATTTTTCTTAAGAGGATGATCAGGCAAAGCATTAAGTAATTGGAGAAGCCTCCCCAAGCTTGTGGAAGACTCTCTTCTTCAATTTGCACAAAATTATATATTTCCCTTAAAGCAGCTTGTTTCTTATGAGCAGGGAAATATTTAGCAGAGAAGTAATAAATCATATCCTTGGGACTACGCACACAACCAGGATCAGGAGAACTAAACCATATCTTAGCATCACCCTTTAATGAGAATGGAAATATTTTAAGGATATAGTAGTAGCGAGATTTCTCATCATTAGTGAACAGGGTGGCTATATCATTCAATTTAGTAAGATGTGCCACAACAGTTTCAGATTCGTAGCCATAGAAAGGATCAGATTCAACCAAAGTAATTATATCAGGGTCGACAGAGAATTCATAATCCTTATCAGTAACAAAGATAGGTGAAGTAGCATAAGCAGGATCATATTTCATTCTAGCATTTAGAGTTTTTTGTTTCAACTTAGCTAACAATTTCTTAAGATCATTTCTATCATTGCAAGCAAGAAAGTCTCTAGCAGTTTCTTCATCCATAACATAGCCCTCAGGCACAACAGGTAATTCATATTTATTGGGAGAATCTTCATCATCACTTTCATCAATATTATCAGTTTCAATAATTTCATTCTCTCTAGCCCTAGCAAGTTGTTCATCAAGAAATTCACCAAGTGGCACAGTAGTATCAAGCATAGAAGTACTTTCATCATAAGTATCTTGCATAGCAGAAGTGGCATCATCGATAACATGCGACATATCAGAATTAATAGTAGAAGCAAGTTTAGGTATCGCAAGCTTACTCAAAACAGAAGGTGAATCAACTGCAGAGCTAGATGGCAGTTCCTTACCTCCCCTAGTAGTTGAGGGATAAATTTTTGTTTTCTCGTCTTTCAAGTTCTTCATAGTGACCAGCAGATATAAATCCCAAGTAACTCAAAGAATAGAGCTATACTCCCCGGCAACGGCGCCAGAAAATAGTCTTGATAACCCACAAGTATAGGGGATCGCAACAGTTTTCGAGGGTAGAGTATTCAACCCAAATTTATTGATTCGACACAAGGGGAGCCAAAGAATATTCTCAAGTATTAGCAACTGAGTTGTCAATTCAGCCACACCTGGATAACTTAATATCTACAGCAAGGTATTTAGTAGCAAAGTAGTATGATAGTAGTGGTAACAGTAGCAAAAGTAATATTTTTGGTGTTTTATAGTGATTGTAACATTAGCAACGGGAAAGTAAATAAGCGAAGAACAATATATGAAAAGCTCGTAGGCATTGGATCGGTGATGGAGAATTATGCCGGATGCGGTTCGTCATATAACAGTCATAACATAGGGTGACACAGAACTAGCTCCAATTCATCAATGTAATGTAGGCACGTATTCCGAATATAGTCATACGTGCTTATGGAAAACAACTTGCATGACATCTTTTGTCCTACCCTCCCGTGGTAGCGGGGTCCTAATGGAAACTAAGGGATATTAAGGCCTCCTTTTAATAGAGTACCGGACCAAAGCATTAACACATAGTGAATACATGAACTCCTCAAACTACAGTCATCACCGGGAGTGGTCCCGATTATTGTCACTTCGGGGTTGCCGAATCATAACACATAGTAGGTGACTATAACTTGCAATATCGGATCAAGAACACAAATATATTGATGAAAACATAAAGGGTTCAGATCTGAGTTCATGGCACTCGGGCCCTAGTGACAAGCATTAAGCATAGCAAAGTCATAGCAACATCAATCTCAGAACATAGTGGACTAAGGATCAAACCCTAACAAAACTAACTCGATTACATGATAGATCTCATCCAACCCATCACCGTCCAACAAGCGTACGATGGAATTACTCACGCACGGCGGTGAGCATCATGAAATTGGTGATGGAGGATGGTTGATGATGACGACGGCGACAGATTCCCCTCTCCGGAGCCCCGAACGAACTCCAGATCAGCCCTCCTGAGAGAGTTTAGGGCTTGGCGGCGGCTCCGTATCGTAAAACGCGATGAATCCTTCTCTCTGATTTTTTTCTCCCCGAACACGAATATATGGAGTTGGAGTTGAGGTCGGTGGAGCTCCAGGGGGTCCACGAGGCAGGGGGGCGCGCCCAGGGGGCAGGCGCGCCCTCCACCCTCGTGGAAAGGGTGTGGGCCCCCTGGCCTTGATTCTTTCGCCAGTATTTTTTATTATTTCCAAAAATAATCTCCGTGAAGTTTCAGGTCATTCCGAGAACTTTTGTTTCTGCACATAAATAACACCATGGCAATTCTGTTGAAAACAGCATCAGTCCGGCTTAGTTCCATTCAAATCATGCAAGTTAGAGTCCAAAACAAGGGCAAAAGTGTTTGGAAAAGTAGATACGACGGAGACGTATCAGTTATCCAGGTGTGGTTGAATTGACAACTCAACTGCTAATACTTGAGAATATTCTTTGGCTCCCCTTGTGTCGAATCAATAAATTTGGGTTGAATACTCTACCCTCGAAAACTGTTGCGATCCCCTATACTTGTGGGTTATCACAAAGCTATCTGATGTAATTCACTTATGAAATCCTGGTTGCTTTTATACAGATATGAAATATCTGGCGTGTCTTATAAGAAATATCAGTTTGATTAGTACATGGATTATCAATAATAGGCTAATTACCCTACTTATTGGGGTTTTCTATTGCAAACGGTTACTCAGACAGCACCGTGGGCGATGAACTCAAACAACCCGCACGGTTTCTAGAAAGTAGGCGTGTTCGATCAACTAACAATCAGACATGGCTTCCGGCAGCGAACTGTTTGCGTTAGGCCACCTTGCACACACGTTTCCACACAAAGAACTATGTGGGATGTACATACCTACGGAAATGATTTTCTGGGATTCACCGTGTGTGATGTACATACCTACAGAAATGATTTCTGGGATTCAACGTGTGGGATGTACATACCTACGGAAATGATTTCTGCGATTCACCGTGTGGGATGTACATACCTACGGAAATGATTTCTGGGATTCACCGTGTGGGATGTACATACCTACGGAAATGATTGGTTTTCCATGCCTTCGCCCAATCGCACACGGCCCCAGCCTGGGTCCCACGAGGGCCTATCCCCGACGATTTCTGGGTCGTGTGGGAAGGACCCCCTATCGCCCATACTCACTTGGCGATGGTTCCAAATGCCGTCCCGGAAAGGGGTTTTAAACCGTTTGTTTAGGACGTCGCTGTACCAGTGATATAAGGCCATGCCTTCTATTGTAATGATCATGCAGCGATTCTCATCATTCTTCTTGGCACCAGAGCCTACTTTCCTCCCTGTATCCCATGGCTAGTTCCCATGCCTCTGACGAGGGCTCTGACGCCGGCGAGCAACCTGACGCTGGCGTGGCCACTAGCAGCCAACCTCTCCCTAGCGCTAGTACACCATTGCCCACCGCATCTGCACCTCTCCCCGTCCTGAGCGCTCCCCCGGCCACGGCTCCCCTGCACCTCACCATCGCGCCACTTGGCTCGGCGTCCGTCGACGTTGCGTCCTCCTCCACGGCACCGCCTCCTTCAATCCACGCTGTCAACGTCGGCGCCCACATCGACAGCTGGACGCCGTCTGCGGTAACTACTCCAAGTGGAGGCGCATCATGTCCTTCATCCTCCGCAAATCGGGTGTGGAGAGCCACATCCTCGTCAACCTCGACCCGCGCACCCAGACTGCGCAGTGGCGCCATGACGACCTCAAGATTCTTCTTATGATCTACGGTACGATCACAGATGAACTTTACGATGTCATTTCCGCCCAAGATTCCACTGCCTATCATGCCTGGTTCCTCCACGACGCCTTCTTCCGCGATAACCTCGCGGGCCGAGCCATCCACGTCGGTGTCGAGTTCCGCGCCATTGTTCAGGGCGACATGAAGATCGCCGAGTAGTGCAGGCGCCTCAAGGCGCTCGCGAACTCCCTCGACGACCTCGACGAGCACGTCACCGACAAGACACTCACCCTTCAGCTCATCCGTGGACTCGCCCCCCGGTTCAGCGTCATGGCGGCCTTGCTCCCGATGCAGGTGCCCTTCCCCACCTTCACTTAGGTTCACTCCAGGCTGATGCTGGAGGAAATCAGCCTGGACGCGTGCGCTCGCACGGATGGGGCCACTGCTCTCATCACCACCCACGGAAGCTCATCTGGCTCTGGCAGCTCTAGTGGGGGTGGAGGCGGCTCTGCACCAACTGGCGGCACCATCCAGTGTCAGCCCAACCACTCTTCTGACCGCGGCGGGCGTGGCCGCGGTCGTGGCTGCGGCGGACGCGGGCGCGGCTCCGGCGGCCGCAGGATTGCTCCACCACCCACCCCTCCGTCCTAGCAGCACTGGATGGGCTATTTCGCTCCATGGGGCGCCCCCTTTCCGCCAGCCGGCCACACCCCGTGGGTTCCCCCAAACGCCGCGGGTGTGCTCGGCCCACGACCCGGGGTGCCGCACCACGCCTACCCCATGATCTACGGCGCCCCGCCTCCGCCGTACGGCGTCCCGACGTCGACGTACGGCGCCCCGCCTCCTCCGCCTTCATGGGACAATGCCCACATGCTCAACGCCGCCATGACCAACATGTCCCTCCAGGCGCCGCGGGCCGGCGAGTGGTACCTCGACACCGGTGCATCCAGCCACATCACCAATGACGCAGGTAACTTGAGCTCGTCTTGTTTTTCATCAAAGTATCCTTCCATCTTAGTTGGTGACGGCTCCTACATGCCCGTTCTCGCTACCGGCTAAACCTCTCACCCGCCCCGCCCCTTCTCCCTCAACCACGTTCTTTTTGCGCCTTCTGTTGTCAAAAATTTGCTCTCTGTTCGACAATTCACGACTGACAATTTTGTTTCCGTTGAATTTGACCCGTATGGCTTTCTTCTGAAGGATCTGGCGAGCAGGATCCTCTCATGAGGTCAAATAGTTCCACCGGCCTGTACCCGTTCTTCGGCGAGTCACCAACAGCTCTCTCCGTCGACGTAGGCGATTTGTGGCACAGGCGTTTAGGGCACCCCAGTCGTGCCTCTTTATCTAGATTATCTCATTTTCTCTCTTCATGCAATAAACCCTCACCCCCCTCTGCCACTTGTGAGGCATGCCAATTCGGACGGCAACCAAGGCTTCCCTTCCCCTCTTCTCGCTCATTTACTACATTACCTTTTCAGCTTGTTCACTGTGATTTATGGACATCACCTGTCTCTAGTTGCTCCGGTTATGCATACTGCTTAATAATCATTGATGATTTTAGTCACTATCCATGGAGTTTTCCCTTGCGTCACAAATCTGAGGCAGCTGACATTCTCATACGTTTTTATGCCTACGCTCTTACCCAATTCCACCTCTGTATTCAGTGCCTCCAATGCGACAACGGTGGAGAATTTCTCAACACCCGTCTTCGCTCCTTCCTCTCTGATAACGGCATCAATCTACGCCTCTCTTGCCCTCATACCTTGCCGCAAAACGGCAAGGCGGAGCGCGCCATACGCAGCACCAATGACATCATGTGCACTCTCCTGCTGCAAGCCCGTATGCCACTAGAATTTTGGGTCGAAAGCTTAAACACTGCCACTCATCTCCTCAACCTCCGACCCTCTCGCGCCATCGCCAACACCACACCATACTACATGCTCCACGGCGTTGCACCCACTTACGACCACCTCCGCACCTTCGGATGCCTTTGCTATCCAAACCTATACGCCACTGCTCCCCATAAGCTCGCTCCTAGGTCGCGTCGCTGCGTGCTCCTCAGCCTCCCTCGCGAGCACAAAGGCTATCGTTGCCTTGATCTAGCCACCCGCATGGTCATCACCTCTCGTCACGTTATCTTTGACGAAAACCAATTCCCTTGCACACCGGCCACCCCCCACACACGTACCGCAGAAAATCCCATGCCGATCCCACCTACCTCGTACGCTCCAGCCGCTCCTCCCTCGGGATTGCCGCCCAACCACCCGACCAATCCCGCCGTCATCCGATCCGCGCCAGATCGTGCCTGATCCACGCCCACATCCCAACCAACCGGCCCCACCTCGGATCCCGCGTCCCCGGATCCTACGCCCACCACCCCGTCTTCCACCTAGTCCCACCCTGACCCCACACCACCCGCCACTCCGCGCTCGCCCCGCACGAGCCTATCGGCCACTTCCTGCGGCGGCTCCAGCCCATCCAATCCCGCGTCGCCCCCTGGCTGACCCCTCCCTCCCCGCGCCGTGCCCATCACGCCACGCCGCGACGCCCACGCCATGCAAACCAGAGCCAAATATGGCTTTCTTCAACCCAAGACCCTCTTCTCCCCTAGCGCTCTCGCTGCCCTCCCTACCTCCACACCCATCTCGCCCATACCCACCACCTACAAACAAGCTCTCCAAGACCCAAACTGGCGCCGCGCCATGCAAGATGAATTTGATGCTTTGTTGCAAAACAACACGTGGTCTCTTGTTCCTCGTCCTGCAGGTGTCAACATGGTGACCGGCAAATGGATCTTCCGCCACAAACTCCATCCCGACGGCAGCTTGGCGCGGTACAAGGCCAGATGGATCCTCCGTGGCTTCACCCAACAACACGGCGTTGATTTCGACGAGACCTTCAGCCCGGTGGTGAAGCTGGCGACTATCCGCGTGGTGCTCAGCCTCGCCGCCTCGTCAGGGTGGCCGATCCACCAACTTGACGCGAAGAACGCGTTCCTCCACGGCCACCTCGACACGATCGTCTACAGTCAACAACCCTCCGGATTCATCGACTCGCGCCACCTCACGCACGCCTGCCAGCTCCACCGCTCGCTCTACGGCCTGCGCCAGGCACCCCGGGCGTGGTTTCTGCGCTTCACAGCCTACCTGCTCTCACTCGGCTTCATCGCGTCCAAGTGCGACACCTCGCTGTTCATCCTTCACCGCGGCTCCTCCAGTGCCTACCTGCTGCTGTACGTGGACGACATCTCGCTCACTGCTAGCTCCGCTGCTCTGCTACGCTCCATCATCGACGCGCTGCACCACGAGTTCGCCATGTTCGACCTCGGCGAGCTTCATCATTTCCTCGGCATCAACGTCCACCGCACCAACGACAGGTTGTTCCTCTCGTAGTACCAGTATGCGCTTGAAATCCTCGAGCATGCCGCCATGAGCAACTGCCGCCCGATCGCCACGCCCGCTGACACCAAACGGAAGCTCTCCGCTCAGGCCGGACCACCCGTCTCCGACCCCTCTCTCTACCGCAGCCTCGCCGGCGCGTTGCAGTACCTCACTTTAACTCGCCCCAACATCGCCTACGCAGTGCAGCAACTGTGTCTCTTCATGCATGACCCGCACGAAAGTCACTTCACCTACCTCAAACGCGTCCTGCACTATGTCCGCGGCACTGCTCATCTCGGTCTCCGCCTCCGGCGATCTCGCGACACCAACCTGGTCGCCTACTCCGACGCGGACTGGGCGGGTTGCCCCGACACACGCCGTTCTACATCGGGCTTCTGCGTCTTCCTCGGCGACAACCTCGTGTCCTGGTCGTCGAAGCGCCAGCACACCGTCGGAGTACCGCGCCGTCGCTCACGCCATCGCCGACACCTGCTGGCCCCGTCAACTACTCCACGAGCTTCATCGACCACCCGGCAGCGCGACGATCGTCTACTGCGACAACATTAGCGCCACGTACCTCTCCTCCAACCCGGTTCAGTACCAGCGCACGAAACATGTGGAGACCGACCTCCACTTTGTTCGTGAGTGTGTCTCCTTCGGCGACGTGCGCGTTCTCCACGTGCCTTCATCGTCTGAGTTCGCCGACGTCTTCATAAAGGGGCTGCCGACTGCCGTCTTCAGCGAGTTCCGGTCCATCCTCAACATCGTCGAAGACCCTGTTGCGACTGCGGGGGGCTGTTGGAAGACGGCTAGTGTGGACTCAGCCCACACCGTGCCGCCCACTTCCCACGCAGTGATCGTGGCCACTCCCGCTCCCACGCAGCTTAGCGCACGACGCTCCTGGAGACTAGCTCCCTTCTGTTGTAACGGATCGCTGTGCACTCATGTGCTCTCGGTGTGTATATAAGGCCATGCCTTCTATTGTAATGATCATCCAGCGATTCTCATCATTCTTCTACGATGACGACGAACAGGAGACGGCGGCGCTGGCATCGGGCGGTGACGGGGCAGCGGCTGCGGTGGCCTCTGATGGCGGAAAAGGAGTCGGGAAGGTCGGGCACGGCGTGGGCGGTCCGGTGGTGGAGGCGGGGGTCCTCCGGGTGCACTGCACGGAGCAGAACGAAGGCGGTGGGCTCCGGTGAACTGTGCGAACTCCGGCGGCTCGGGGTCGTCGGGGCGGCGTCTCCGGCGCGACCTAGGCGGCAAATTTTTGTCAATCAGATGCGCCTCAATGCGGGGAGTCGATTGACGAAGAAGAACGGGGTCGAGGCAGTCTTACGGACGGCGGAACGGACCGGCGAGGTAGCTCAGGCGGGCGAGATCCAAACGACGAAGGCGGCGGCTGTGAGCGGCGTGGGACGATGCGAAGTGGCAGAATTGAGAGAGGGGGACGAGGGGATTTTATAGGCGCGAGCAGTCCCTGCGGAGTCGCGGGGATAAGCTCATCCGCGAGGGCTTCGCCCGGCGGTTTCCGTGTGCGCGCGCGGCGTGCTGATCCCATGCGGGGCGAGCGGGAGGTTGGGGACGACATAGGCTGGGCCCACCAGTCAGCGGGTGCGGGTGAGCCAGCGGGTGAGAGACGGGGGCGGGCGACCGGCTCTGAGGCGCTTCGGCGCGGGGCAGGCCGTGGGCCTTAATGGCCGGCTGGGCCACGTGGTTTGCCCCTGGGCCGAAACGTGTCTCCGTCCAGGTGGCGCCTGGGTGTTTTCTTAACAGAAAACCTTTTGAGGTCCAAAACAACATCAAACTAATTTATAAAAGTAGCACAATAATTTATAAAATCATTACTAACTATATAGAGCATAGTGAACATTTTGTTCTGCTCAAATAATTTTGAAAATATTTTGTAATGCAATAAATGCATTTTTGGCTAATATAATAAATTCTAAATAAACTCCAAAAGGTCCAAATGCTATTATAATAAATTTTCCAACTCCTTTATGTTTGAGGAAGTCATTTTTTCCCCTCTCTTTTATTTTTCTTGAGTGGAAAATAATATTTGAACATTCGAGAAAACTCCAAAATGCAATAAATCATGAGATGCAAATGATTTTAAATTTTAAAATAACTTATATTGGTTTCGTAATCCATTTCCATATTCGCTTTCTGATATTTGAAGGAGTCATATTTCCTTCTCTCTTTATTTTATTTGAATAAATAGAAATGATTTTGAAACTCAAAATGGAAAACTTTTCAAAGGCGAACCACATGAAATTCAAAAGTGCTCCTCATCACTCCCCACTCTATTTCATACATTTTGAAGAAGTCCTGTTATCTTCTCTCATGAAAATCCTTAAGTGTCATAAAGTTTCTGAGTTGGACTATTTTTCAAATTGAAATCAAATCCTTTTCAAAACCCTTTTCATTTTAAATGGAAGAAGTCATATTATCTTCACTCTAGGGTTTTGTGATGAAATGAATTTGAATTCATGGAGATAAAAAATGCAAAGGATGAAAGTTTGGGAAAGTCCTTTTATTCCCTCTCATTCAACTTTCAAAAGCTTTCAATTTCCACTCCATTTCACACAATCAATCACACAACAATCAAACAAGCAATCATAATTATTTATTTAATATAGCATTCCAAAATTTAGAATTTTGGGATGTTACAAAAAGAGAGTTACATCAAATAGATCTCCAAGAGACCATTGTATTGAGAATCAAAATAGAGAAGAAGCCATCTAGCTACTACCTATGGCCCGTAGGTCTACAATGAACTACTCACGCATCATTGGAGAGGCACCAATGAGGATGATAAACCCCTCTGTGATGGTGTCTAGATTGGATCTTGTGGTTCTGGAACTTGCGGCGGCTGGAATTGTGTTTCGTCGCCTCCCCTAGGGTTTCTGGATTTTTGGGGTATTTATAGAGCAAAGAGGCGGTGCGGGAGGCCACCGAGGTGGGCACAACCCACCAGGGCGCGCCCAGGTGGGTTGTGCCCCCCTAGGGGCACCCCTCTGGCACTTCTTTGGCCCAACTTGTGTCTTTTGGTCCAGAAAAATTCTCCAAAAAGTTTGGCTGCGTTTGGACTCCGTGGTATTGATTTTCTGCGAAGTAAAAACAAGCAAAAAAATAGCAACTGGCACTGGGCACTATGTCAATAGGTTAGTCCCAAAAAATGATATAAAGTTTCTATAAAATGATTGTAAAACATCCAATAATGATAATATAACAGCGTGGAACAATCAAAAATTATAGATACGTTGCAGACGTATCACCCCCTAGGGCACGCCTTGGAGCTTGTGGCCCATCTCTGGCTCTTCTGGCCTCCTCCCGAAGCTTCCTAGTTGTCTTATGATCCAAGAAAAATCATCAAAAAGTTTTGCTCCGTTTGGAATTCGTCTGTTATTGATTTTCTGTAAAAGACAAAAACAAGGAAAAAATAGTAACTGGCACTAGGTTAATAGGTTAGTCCCAAAAATAATATAAAACTGCATAATAATGCATATAAAACATGCAAGATGGATAATATAATAGCATGGAACAATCAAAAATTGTAGATACGTTGGAGACGTATCCGTGCTCAGGGGAAAAGCTGTCGACCTGGTCGAGGTGACCGATCGAGTTGGCGCGATGCCGCCGAACGCGAAGAGCTGGCCGGGAACTCTCAATGAAAGCACCAATGTTCGTGTCAAAACTGGCGGATCTCGGATAAGGGGTCCCAAGCTGTGGATCTTGGATTAATGGGGAACAGGAAACACAGTGACAATATTTACCTAGGTTCGGGCCCTCTCGAAGAGGTAAAACCCTACATCCTTCTTGATTATATTGATGTGTGTATGATGGTTACAGAGTCGATCTACCACGAGATCAGATGAACTAAACCCTATATGAGTAGGATGGCGGTTCTTCTTCTAGCCTCTACGGACTAAACCCTCTGGTTTGTATAGACACCAGGGGTACTAGGGTTACACATGCTCGGTTACAATCAGGGGATAACATGCATACGCCATCTTGGCTTGGAGGACACACCAAGGCTTCGGGGGTTTCCTTCTCGCACAAAGAAAATATCAAAATAACAAATAATAACAAATAATATAGTTAATGGTTCCAATTTTTCCTAAATTTGGCAGTCAAGGAGTCGCCTTATAGCTCAGCTTCTAGTAATAATCACAGAGCGGCCCACCTGTCCGGCCCATAAGAGATAGATCGGTAGCCCGAGGACCCTTTAGTCCAGGACTCCCTCAGCCGACAGATAGATCGAAGAGAAATACAAAGCTATAATGATCATGCATATAAGAATTCAGAAAAGACTCAAATAATATTCATGGATAATCTGATCATAAACCCACAATTCATCGGATCCCAACAAACACACCACAAAAGAAGATTAGATCAAATAGACCTCCAAGAACATCGAGGAGAACATTGTATTGAAGATCAGAGAGAGAGAAGAAGCCATCTAGCTACTAGCTATGGACCCGTAGGTCTATGGTAAACTACTCACACATCATCGGAAGGGCAACAAGGTCGATGTAGAGGCCCTCCTTGATCGATTCCCCCTCTGGCAGAGTACCGAAAAAGGCCTCCAGATGGGATCTCCAAAGAACAGAAACTTGCGGCAGCGAAAAAACAATTTTGGGTGGCTCTCTGCTGTATTTGGAATATTCATGAATTTATAGAGGTGGAATTAGGTCAGGAGGTGCCACGAGGGGCCCACAAGCCTGGGGGCGCGCCTACCCCTAGGGCACGTCTCCCGAGCTTGTCGATCCCACATGACTCTTCAGGTTTTCTCCTGAACCTTCTAGGATCCCTTTTGGTTCAGAAAAAAGTGTCAAAAAGTTTCATAGCGTTTGGACTCCGTTTGGTACTGATTTTTTGAAAAGCCAAAAACAAGCAACAAACAGCACCAGGCACCAGGCACTAGGTTAATAGGTTAGTCCCAAAAAATGATATATAATTGCACATAAAACATCCAAGATTGATACTATAATAGCATGGAACAATACAAATTATAGATACGTTGGAGACGTATCGAGCATCTCCAAGCTTAATTCCTGCTCGTCCTCAAGTAGGTAAATGTTAAAAACATAATTTTTGATGTGGAATGCTACCTAACATGTTTATCATGTAATCTTTCTTTTAGGATATGAATATTTAGATCTGAATGATTCAAAGCAATACTCTATAATTTGACATAAAGACACCAATACTCAGGCATACGAACAAACAATCATGCCTTCGAAATATCAATGCTAAAGAATGCTATCCCTACAAAATCATATAGCTTTGTGATGCTCCATCTTCTTAACACAAAGTACAGATCATGCACTACACCGGTATTAGCAAAGCAATTGGTTCATACTTTTTAACGCGCTTCAGTTTTTTCAATCCTCATGGAATACATGAGCGCAAGCCATGGATATAGCACTATGGGTGGAATAGAGTATGGTGGTAGAGATTGATGTGGAGAAGACAAAAAGGAGAAAGTCTCCCATCGATGAGGCTAATCAATGGGCTATGGATATGACCATCAATGATGTCAATGCAAGGAGTAGGGATTGCCATGCAATATATGCACTAAGAGCTATAAGTGTATGAAAGCTCAAAAAGAAAACTAAGTGTGTGTGCATCCAGTTTGCTTGCTCTAGAAGACCTCGGGCACTTGAGGAAGCCTATCATTGGAATATACAAGCCAAGTTCTATAATGAAAAATTCCCACTAGTTATATGAAAGTGACTACATAGGAGACTCTCTATAAGAAAAACATGGTGATACTTTGAAGCACAAGTGTGGAAAAAGATAGTAACATTGCCCCTTCTCTCTTTTTCTCTCATCTTTTTGGTGGGCTCTTTTTGGCCTCCTTTTTTCTATTTTATTTCCTACTTGGGACAATGCTCTAATAATGAATAATGATGATTATCACACTTCTATTTACTTACAACTTAAAATTACAAATCGATACTAGAACAAAATATGACTCTATACAAATGCCTCTGGTAGTGTACCAGGATGTGCAATGAACTAGCGTAACATGTACAAAAAATGATGAACAGTGGCTGAGCCACAAATAGCATGTCAATTATACGATCATGTAAAACAATATGACAATGATGATGTGTGTCATAATAATGGAAAGGTGGAACTTGCATGGCAATATATCTCGGAATGGCTATGGAAATGCCATGATATAGGTAGGTATGGTGGCTATTTTGAGGAAGATATATGGAGGTTTATGTGTGATAGAGCGTATCATAACAAGGAGTTTGGATGCACGGGTGAAGTTTGCACCACATCCCAAGGTGAGAAAGGGCAATGCATAGTACCGGAGAGACTAGCAAATGGCGAAAAGGTGGGAGTGCGTATAATCCATGGGCTCACATTAGTCATAAAGAACTCACATACTTATTGCGAAAGTCTATTAGCCCTTGTCGGTTCTATATATGGCGTATCTCATAGTAGGGGTCCTAAGCTAGGCATCTTGGAGCGATGGTAACATGGACACAGGGTTTTACCCAGGTTCGGGCTCTCTCGAAGAGATAATACCCTACATCCTGCTTTTGATTGTATTGATATGAGTGTAGTACAGAGTACATGTATCTACCACAAGATTGTAGTAATGAATATGAGATTGTCTATTGACTAGCCCGGCCTCAGTTTATATAACACACCTGAGGCCTAGGGTTTAGGAGAGTCCTCGTCTTGGGCGCCAAGTCTTGTGGAATATCCCTTGTATGCGGCATGGGCTGCCCGAAGTGGCCCATGGGTAAACCGCCATGAGGGTGCTCGGCCCAATCCAGCTGGTCGGGAGATGACGTGGTGAGTACCCCCTAGTCTAGGACACTGTCAGTAGCCCCCTGAACCGGTCTTCAAGTTGGGGACGCTCCTCGATTCTTCCGAACTGTTCTTCATCTTCGGTCGTAGGAATCTTCTCATCTTCGATCTTGAGGATCACCAAAGTGAATCCGAAGAGTTTACACGTCGGGTATCCGAGGAGCCCCTTTAAGTTTTCAGCCTTTATCAATGCCTTGTTATTTTTATGCCACACCTCGCGTTTGAAGTTGTTCCCGTGCGGCAGTGTCCTCTTGCGTCCGAGCTCCAACGCCGGACTGCATCCGAGCTCCATCGTCGGACTTTATCCGAGCTCCAACACCGGACTTTATCCGAGGTGTCATAGATCACCTTGGTTCGAAAAAGTTGGAGGAGTTCTACTGAGCTGAATGCCAAAAATGCCCTCTATGGAGCCAGCCATTTCTATTCGAGCTTTATGCCGGATAACATCCGAGGTGGTGTACCACCTTGGTCTTGGGCTGATTGTTTATGGAATTGTTTCCGATCGGTGCAATTTATTCACTGCCGATATGTATAACCAGTAGCCCTCAAGGTGTGTGTCGGTCTAAAACCCGAGATGCACGTGAAGGAAAACATGAAACCGCTGATCCTAGTGGCTCCTGAGACTCAAGTCGATTTCCGAAATTGGCCTGAGGATCAACTCCTAGCTCGGCAGCATATGTAGGAATAGAAACACAGTGTAATATATTAGAGGAGATAGTCATCGGCGGACGGGCCCTTGAGAGAGGGTTTTGAGAGGTCGCCGTAATATATTAGCTTGATGCCTGATAAGTCCCAGATGGTACCTATTGTTGTCCGAAGACACGTTTGCCCGTAGTTCGGTCAAGCCGAACACTGAGCACTTTGAATTTTCTACATTGAATAGGCAATGCAGTAGCCCTAGAGCCACTGGTCGGGTGGCAACACCAGATCAGGGGATCTATGTGCCCCTTTAATATTTGTAAATGATAAGACCGAAGCCCAGTAGCCCAGAGCCTTAATATGGGCACGGGTGGCCGAACTAAGGATCGATATCCGAAGTAAAATCACAAATTATGTGTAATGATTCTATGTATCCAAGTACTCTACATCATTAATGCTCGGATCCGCATTGCACAAAACTTTGTTGACCGACCATCAGCTTCAACCTCCTCGGCCAGTAGCCGAGGAGTGTTTGTCCCACTTTATAAAGCCTTTATGAGGGCAAAGATTTATGACAAACAAGGCAATCCGGCCATACGGTTTTATAAACAAAGGTATGCGGAGAGAATGTTATATTACTATTTAATGTAAGAAACATCTTCCAAAGAAAATAGTCCCGCTATCGGTTCCTTTCTTTGGGTTGTCATGCCGACCATTATCATGAAACCTCACCTCCGATCAATGCGGGAGAAAAATATTGTGGATATAGTTTGGGGAAAGTTTCTGAACTATGTGGTCTTTAGTGAACCTAAATTTTCACTTCCGTCGTTGCTGACCAATTATATCCTTCGCTAGCTTTTGGCTTCACCCAGTCTGAGGTACTAACTCGGATGACCCGGTACTAACAATCACAGAGGTGCTCCCTTTACCGCCTAGCCAAACAATCGGGAACGTAGGGGTAAGCACAGGAGCCAGGCAACCCAGCTTGGCCAAAATCTTAAGTCAAATCAATGCATATTTATGGCTTTATAACGATGATTACGGAAGGCAGCCCTCGTATATTAAATACAAATGCGGATGATATGTTTATTTTGACTCCGTTGCGACCGTTTATCAGTTGAAAGTGGCCCATCGTCGGCTTCCACCCCCTTGTAGATGCTACGCAGGGTGTTTCTGCAATAACAAAACAACCCTTAGCCGACGTCTCGGTGCCCGAAGGCGCTTGTGTTAGCGGAAACAAGGCAATCAGATATGTGGGCTTTATAACTTTCACTTAGTCATAGGAGCTTAAAATTGGGAGGCCAGTTAATTACTAGCCCTTGGTTAGTGTTCGGCGACAGCCGAGGTCAAGCCGTAAACACTTCGGCCAATGTTATGAACGGCCCGTCATTTAACACGGGGTGACCTCTATCGATCTTATAGTTTAACACAGTCATCGGATCGCTGACCAGTTTAGGCTTATTGTGACAGTCAGTTTTCGGCTTTCTCCACTGAGGCGCTTTAACCATGCGAGCTGGAAGCACAATCGCAGTGGTTCTCCCATCGCACACCTAGCCGAACAAAGCGGAACGTAGGAGGAAAGCACAGGAGCCGGGCAACCCAACTATTGACCGAAGACACAATTCGAAACCGATGCATATAAAGCAGTATCGGAGAATGTTTTACCGAGGAGTCCATGGAATACCTTGGCTTTTGGTGGGTTCGGCTCTAGCCACAACCCCTCTTTGATATTGCCGAAGCTTTAAAGGTGTCCGGCGTTGTACTGCGAGATTTATGCTGGAGTCACACAAATAGGTTTAAAATGCCATAAGCTCGAAAAGCCAAAAAATATGTAAAAGCTTGACGTCCGAACTAAATCAAGTCATTTGGTGCCAATCCGAAAATAGGTCTTAAAATTTTTGTGCTTCTGTCATGCATTAATATGACACATCCGATCTCAAGACTTCAAGCGGGTCAGCCTAGGCTACAACCTCCTATCCCGAAGGTGGAGTACTGCTCGTTAGGCTAGTTTAGCGAAGTAAACTCGAGCGGCTTTGAGAGAGAAACTAGGCTCCCCGGCTATTGACCACACACTCGCGTCGAAAAAGGAGTGATAGAAAAAGACTTTGCAACGACTAGGCAGAAAAGAATTATTATAGAACGGCTCATACAAATTTAAGAGCCCCCAGTTAACTTGGGTAAAGGAAGTGTTTTTAACAAACAACATTTGTTGACAAACTAAGTTTTTAACACAAATGTAATGTTTGGTCGAACCGAACAAGAATTAAAAATATAACTGGGCATGGAAGCGATTTAGCTGGTTAATGTGCTCGAAGTCGATGTGCGGCCCGAGCTGACAGTGGGAAGAGCTCCCAGCCCCAAAGCCGGTCCAGAGGTGGTGGAGCGAAGAGCTCGGCATTCCGAAGTGGCGACATAGCACAGCGGATGTGGCGAGGTGAAACCCGAGCAGGCCGGCAGTGTGACGCCGATGTCCCTAGCGTGTGTTAATGAAGTGATGATGAAGCCCCCGGTCCAACCAAGGTGATGCGGTAGGTCGGTGAGGTGACGACAAAACCCCCACATCAACACATTGGTATGTCGAGGTAATATAGCACTGCCCGACCGGAATCATTTACCTGTGCACAGAAAATAGTGCCATCCGGAGATAATAATAATAATAATAATAAATGAAAAATTCATTGCATAATTAACAACTTTGCAAAGTGAATAAAAGAAATATGGCCCATGCACCGAACACCCGATGAGGTAGAGCTCTCTCGGCGATGCCAAAGTCCCCGAGGCAACTGAACATGTTGGTATGGCAATTCAACCAACAAGGTGATCACACGAGCCGATTTATGTCGATTGGGACGACGGCGGCGGCTTGCCGAGGTGGCGGCGTGACGTAGTCAAGGTTGATTATCTGGCGCGAGGTCAATATCGACATTGGTCGACATGCCAAGGTGACAACGAGAGACCGGCCAGATCGACGCCATGTATGAGGGTCGAAAAAATTTCTCGACAAAAATAATGCAGCATAAAAGAACAGAAAATATTCTCTGTATAATAATTTCTTTGCTAAAAAAATAGCTAATAAAAATAAAACATGAATGGTGATGATCGTGGAGGACTGAAGCAAATAAATAAACACCAGTCGAACTTTGATCATTGCCCTAAGTAGTGCTAGCTGGACTGCTAGCATTCATCAATACGTGAATTAGTGTTTATAGATTAGATCACAAGGACCGTGCTTGTAAAACAAGCATTTAATTAGGTTAGTGATACTCTAGGTCTATCCAATTTTCGAAAAGGATTATTAGGAACTGCCAGCGGCCGACGAAGAGCTGAATTAAAAAGGGAAAAATTAAATCTCCCTGTTTGTGTGCTGCCATGGAGCCAAGTCCCTGTTAGGGTACTGTTTCCGCACTATCTCTTCGGTTGGATCGCCCGTTGGTCGGATTGAGTCCGGATCCGATGTATCTGGATCCGATGTATCGCCAAGCAGCGGACGCGAACATAGGCCATACTGCAATTTGGTCGGCGTAGGCAGGATGACGACGTCGGCACGCCGAGGTGACCATGTGACACATTCAAAGTAGATTACCTGCACATATAAAATAGTGCAAGCCAAGTAATGATAATAAAAAATCCTTTGTAAAGTTAATTTACGCAAATTAAAATATGGCCCGTGTGCCAAAGATCCGACGAGTTGGAGCTCTGTGGGAAATTCGATGGGGCGATGACGATGCCCTCGCGGCGACTGATGTGATGAACAAGTTGCCATGGAAATTGGACCACTGAGGCGTTGATGCAAGCCAATAGACGCCGGATGGTGGTCCTAGCACGATCGCTATTAATTTTCCTGCATACATAAAGTAGCGCAGGAGGAAAATAAAATAAACAATCCTTTATATAATTTGTTTATGCAAAATAAATAATTTAAAAAATATGGCCTGAGCGCCGAGGTTGGCATGACGAAGTGGCAGCGCGGAGAGGCTGGCGCAAGGACGCGCGCCGAAGTGACGACATGACTTGGTCGGCACGGGCGAGACGACGACGTTGGCTCGCCAAGGTGGCAGTGTGGCGCAGTCGAGGTCAATTCAACACGGACCATCGACGCGGGACAATTAAGGCATGACGGATCTAGTCCCAACTCGCATAGCAGTACAGATTCCAAACGCGGTATTCATCATACCTCGAACAGAAAATAGGTTGGACCATCACGTTGGCTGTACTGCGACCTGCGTATACAAAAGATAGTACAAACAACAGGGAATATACTGGCACAAGCAATTTGCATGGTACAGATTGAGCAATAGGAATAATATCAGCTATTTTTATTTTGGCGTGTGCGTAGCTTGGTCTTCACAAGAAAGTACTAGTAAAGTAGTAGTACGGCTTCTGGTATTTATCAGCAACGTGGAATAGTTAGTACTACTAGTTTTGATCAACTAAATCTTGAAGACCGTGCTGCAAAACTGATCATTGACCAGGTTAGTACTTCGGCGTATGGAAGCAGCAAAAATTACTACCCGTGGATGATAGCGCCCACCAATGCATAGAATTAAAGAAAGGAAAAAAGCATATGGAAGGAAAAAATAAAAATGGAAGAAATTCCCTAGGATGGCCGCTGCCCGACCGGGAGAGTACTTGACTCAATGGTACTATCCGTCCTCGGCCTGCACTCCTCTGGACCGTCGCCGAGTACGATGCTCGCAGCCAGCACCCAAACAATCTCGGATGTGCTCATCATTACGATCGGCCGCCGCCGTCTACTGATCTCTAGAGGTAGTAAAACGCCATATGCTGCATACGAGCACGACGCCATACCAAATTCTTTGGACCTTGATCTCACCTAAATCTGTGAACCAAGTTTGCAAACCGGAAATAAAAAATTCCCACAAAAACTTGTCACTAGTGCAGGATGCTGCTAACGCGACACTACGATCAGAGACCCTTCGAGAAACTGTGTGCGATGCCATAATCACAAACAGTGTTGTATGAAAACCGTCAGAAATGTGTAAAACGTTTGTGATGACAGATGCATCAAACACGGTTTAGGTTTTAGTTGCGTGTGCGATGAAGGGCATACGGTTCAGTTCAATGAACTGTTTGTGACGAGGAGGAACAAAAGAAACGGGCAGCCAGATGGAGGCGTGTGTGATACACAGCATACGGTTCACTCGGATGAACTGTTTGTGATTAGGCAACACAAAAGAAATGGTCAGCTAGATCAAAGGTGTGTGCGATATACGGCATGCGGTTCACTCGGATGAACTGTTTGCGTTGAGACATGAGAACAGAAACGGTTCAACTTAACAAGATGTGTGTGATACGCGGCAAACATGTCTGTAATCAGAAATGTGTCTGAAGACCGATAAGAACGCAGACGGTTGCGCTAATAAGACGTGTGTGTTGTGCGATGGGATTGCATACAGAATAACAACATATATATACACACACACTTATAAGGACATGCTTGGATAACCAAATTAAACATCCACTTACATAGGTGGCTACTACAACCATGGCATTTACACACACCAAAGTAAACTATTACATGCATAATTACATAGGTGGCTACTACACACATGACATTTCCACACACACCAATAAAGTAAACTATATATTACATGCATGATTAACTAGCATAAACGATCATCTGATCATCATCTACTTCTTGTGACGCTTGCTCTTCTTGTGGCTCGATCTGGGCTCGTCGATTTGGGTAACGAGGCACTTCCTCATGTCAACGATCCGCCTGTGCATCTCGTAGCATGTGTACACGCTCTTGGCTGCGAACCTGAGGTGAGGTTCATCCAGTTGCTGCATCCAGGCCTTGTGCCAGGATACGGGACTTGTTCTCTGGGCATCCTGCTTCATCTTTTCGTAGTAGGGGTCGATGATGGCCGAGGCGAGTTCGACCAGGGAGTCCTGCTTCGTGCTGCCCCAGACCCTGTAGTGGTCACGTATTTCGACAAGGTTCTTGCAGGCCAAGCCCGTAACACTGAGCGCTTTTACATCGTCTTTGGTATCCACCGTGGCAAACTTGTAGTCGGTGCTGTTGACAAACCTGTTGAAACGGTCGCAAGGCTCTGTGGCCATGCAGTAGTGGTAGATGAGGACATGATGGTGCACGCACAACTGGGCGACGGCAACCTTCTGATCTATGCCGGGACAACCGACGGTGTACTAGAGGTCGATGCCGACCACCTTTTACTTGTCTCCAGCAAGCAACTGCTCAACGCTGTTGATGTAGTCGTCCACCACGGCCGGGTCGATGGTGTACACCATCGAGAGATCCATCTCCCTGGCGTGGGTCTCCACTCTATGCTCGCCGAACTCAATTGGAGCGCTGCCGGACATCCGCTCTCTATGTGTTGTCGTGCGTGTGCTTGTTGTGTTGTGGGGCGCGATCGAAAGGTTGAAGAGACTAAGGTTATAATGGCTACGGGAATTAAAGGGGAAGCCGGACGGCAAGGAATATCGGCAGGCCCTGATGGCAGTTCTAATTTGCAGCACGTAACTCCATCGTGCCGCACGTAACTGCATCACGTGGCAGCGTGTGCGGCGCAACCGCATGCATATGGGCCCCCGACGTGATTGTGCGCATGCCCAACCGCTGGCAGAGCGCGCGCGAAGGGACGCGAGCAGAGCGCTGCGCGGTCGCCTCAAGGAAAAGTTGTCCACAAGCCGAGTGCGCCGACGGACGCGAGCAAAGCGCGCCAACGGATGCGACAGAGCGCGTCGCGGCGCCTAACGGTGAGCACAACGCGCTGCGGCGCCTAACGGCAAGCAGAGCTTGCCAAGGGACGCGAGCAGAGGACGGCACAGTGGTACGTGGCAAATAAGACGAACTGTGTGAGCGATGTCGGAGACATCAAGCATGAATCATATTAGAGTTGCGTGTGCGATACGTGGCAGATAGTTGATCCATCAGAGTTGTTTGTGATAGAATAAGCCGTGTGTGTTACGGGCAAACGCCTGCTGGTGTATAACCTTAAATTTAACAAAAAAAAGTGTTAATGCATGTTACTAAAATTGTATAGCTAAAAACTATGTTCAAATATGACTCCAACGATATAATCTATGGCGACATGCATTCATATTTTATTAGTTAAATCCTACTAATAAACCAGGACGGGGTATAGTAGGTAACTAAATCGCAAATGTTTTTTTATTAATTGTATGTGTACGTGTCCTCTCATCCTCCTCTCGCACGTCTTGTCACCCCGCTACCGTAGACGGCTTACAGCGCAAGCTTGCGCAGCGCGCGGGGGCGTTCTTTTGGCCAAACGATGGCGCCAATGAATCGTCGGTGAGCCCATTCCCGCGCAAGCTTCCCGCCCAACTCGGTGAAATCCCCCAAAATCCCAATGCTTACCGGCCTGCTATAAAAACCCTCACAGTCGACGAGTCCTGCTCGCATTTTCCCCTCCCTCCCTGTAGCTTATCTCGTTTGCTTCTCCCACAATCGCTAATGGCACCGGTCCGTCGTCATCGCTCAACCACTCCGCCGTCATCAGAGGACAGCTCTAGCTGGCAGGCTACACCGCGGCGGCGGCGCAGTCCCCGGCGTAGTGTAGTGCGCGTGGCGTCCCTGTTGGGTGTGCGCGGAACACCCACCACACGCTCCGCCGCCGCTGCCCATCGGCAGCCGTTGCCGGCCGCCGTTGTCGCAACACCATCGTCGAAAGCAAGGGCCATCTCCCGCTCGGCTGCCGCGGCCCGAAGGCGGGAGGTGGCCGCCACCCCACTGCCGGCCACCGTGGCCATCACCCGCTCAGCCACCGCGGCCCCAAGGCGGCAGGTGGTGGTCGTGGCCGCCACCCCATCGTCGGCCACCGTGGCCGTCAGCCCACCGTCGACCACCGGGATCATCACCTGCTCCGCCACCACCGCCCGAAGGAGGGAGGCAGAGGCGGACGACCGCACGAGTGTCAGCGACCTTGCGTGCTACATCGAGCGCCTCGTCGATCACGCAAAGAGCCTTACCGCAGCCATGGCCGCAGCACACGCTGACGCACAGGCAAGGAATCAGGAGATCTACGAGCAGTCCGGCCGCTTCGATAGGGATCGTCTGGAGCGGCAGTGGGCGTTCGAGCTGGCGAGCTTCGCTGAACGTGCAAAAGCGGCAGGCACCGCATTGCGTTTCTCCGGCTCGTCGGTAGGCTCCTCCTCGTCCTCTGTCTCTCATTGAGCGCGCTCGACAGAGGAGAGGCTGCCGGAAGTAGCACAAAGCTCCTCCGTGGTAGTAGTAGTATTTAGGGGCTATTTTTTTGAGTTCATCTGACTATAGATGTGTGGTCGAACTGTACAACGTACTTAAAATTAGCTAGTATGTATAGTTGAACTAGCTATTTCAGTACGTGGTTGGCAACAATTGGGGAGAAGTTTGGTCGGTTCAGCTATTGAGTTGAACTGTTTGTATAAATTAAGAACGACTGCTTAATCTATGAATGAAATCTATGCTTAATTACTGAATTTTAGTTGCAAAAATTACATAGTGCTAATGATTTCTAGCTGCATATTTTGACAAATCACAGTGTTACAAGGATTGACAAATGGCAACGTTACTAGATCAACAAATGTAAATCTTTTCAGCTTGACAAATGGCAACATACCCAATATGACAGATGCAAATCTTACCAAATTGATTGTACGTGGTTGCACACGGGTCACCCAGAACAACTGTTTGCGTTGAAGGGATGCACAAATCCTGCGCTACTCTCACTTTGCATACGAGTGTTCTATCTAAAACTTTTGCGATCAACAGCTGCAGAAATCCCGTTCAGTCAAGGTCAAGCAGCTGTCCGCACGACACCTCCTACAACCATTAAAACCAAGACACGTGGCGTCACGTGAATAGTTAACAAATTCTTGGATTTACTAGAATTTAAAAACCAGGCATCTCAATGTTTTGCCGGCAATCAACGGTGCCCTGGTGTTTGAAATTCATGCCCATTTCTTGCATGGGACATAAGTATGCACCCAAGGACACATATTTGATTTTTCAACCAATTTATATGGACTGGAGCATGTGCATGTAGTTCAAATTTGAATTATGCACATAAATGCATTAAAAACTCAGTTAATGCATAAAAATGTCCAAACGAACCCCGAAAAATCACAAAAATTCACACAACACTCCTGTTGTTCTATGTTGACACGAGAAAAAAATTTGAAAGCAATAAGAGGCAATGGATATCGTTTCGTCCCCAAAAGGTGGGACGTTCCCTACCGAAAACCATCATGCTTGTTGTGAGAAGCTCCGGTTTCTGAGAAGCATATACCCAAACCTGCCCCAAATGGGACAAAATTTGTACCACGGCATGTTGATGCCGCTCCATGATAGCATGCCAAGTTTCATGAATTTCAGACGAGTTTTGGATTTACTAGAATTTAAAAACCAGGCATCTCAATGTTTTGCCGGCAATCAACGGTGCCCTGGTGTTTGAAATTCATTCCCATTTCTTGCATGGGACCTAAGCATGCCCCCAAGGACACAGATTTGATTTTTCAACCAATTTATATGCACTGGAGCATGTGCATGTAGTTCAAATTTGAATTATGCACATAAATGCATTGAAAACTCAGTTAATGCATAAAAATGTCCAAACGAACCCCGAAAAATCACAAAAATTCACACAACACTCCTGTTGTTCTATGTTGACACGAGAAAAAAATTGAAAGCAATAAGAGGCAATGGATATCGTTTCGTCCCCAAAGGTGGGACGTTCCCTACCGAAAACCATCATGCTTGTTGTGAGAAGCTCCGGTTTGTGAGAAGCATATACCCAAACCTGCCCCAAATGGGACAAAATTTGTACCACGGCATGTTGATGCCGCTCCATGATAGCATGCCAAGTTTCATGAATTTCAGACGAGTTTTGGATTTACTAGAATTTAAAAACCAGGCATCTCAATGTTTTGCCGGCAATCAACGGTGCCCTGGTGTTTGAAATTCATTCCCATTTCTTGCATGGGACCTAAGCATGCACCCAAGGACACAGATTTGATTTTTCAACCAATTTATATGCACTGGAGCATGTGCATGTAGTTCAAATTTGAATTATGCACATAAATGCATTGAAAACTCAGTTAATGCATAAAAATGTCCAAACGAACCCCGAAAAATCACAAAAATTCACACAACACTCCTAGTTGTTCTATGTTGACACGAGAAAAAAATTGAAAGCAATAAGAGGCAATGGATATCGTTTCGTCCCCAAAGGTGGGACGTTCCCTACCGAAAACCATCATGCTTGTTGTGAGAAGCTCCGGTTTGTGAGAAGCATATACCCAAACCTGCCCCAAATGGGACAAAATTTGTACCACGGCATGTTGATGCCGCTCCATGATAGCATGCCAAGTTTCATGAATTTCAGACGAGTTTTGGATTTACTAGAATTTAAAAACCAGGCATCTCAATGTTTTGCCGGCAATCAACGGTGCCCTGGTGTTTGAAATTCATTCCCATTTCTTGCATGGGACCTAAGCATGCACCCAAGGACACAGATTTGATTTTTCAACCGATTTATATGCACTGGAGCATGTGCATGTAGTTCAAATTTGAATTATGCACATAAATGCATTGAAAACTCAGTTAATGCATAAAAATGTCCAAACGAACCCCGAAAAATCACAAAAATTCACACAACACTCCAGTTGTTCTATGTTGACACGAGAAAAAAATTTTGAAAGCAATAAGAGGCAATGGATATCGTTTCGTCCCCAAAGGTGGGACGTTCCCTACCGAAAACCATCATGCTTGTTGTGAGAAGCTCCGGTTTGTGAGATGCAAATACCCAAACCGGCCCGAAATGGGACAAAATTTGTACCACGACATGTTGATGCCGCTCCATGATATCATGCCAAGTTTCATGAATTTCAGACGAGTTTTGGATTTACTAGAATTCAAAAACATGACATCACACTGTTTTGCCGGCAATCAACGTTGCCCTGGTGTTCGAAATTCATTCACATTTCTTGCATGGTACCTAAGCATGCACCTAAGGACACAGATTTGATTTTTCAGTCAATTTATGTGCACCAGACCATGTGCATGTAGTTCAAATTTTAACTATGCACATAAATGCATTGAAAACTCAGTTAATGCATAAAAATGTCCAAACAAACCCCGAAAAATCACAAAAATTCACACAACACTCCATTTGTTCTATGTTGACACGAGAAAAAAATTTGAAAGCAATAAGAGGCAATGGATATCCTTTCGTCCCCATAGGTGGGACGTTCCCTACCAAAAACCATCATGCTTGTTGTGAGAAGCTCCGGTTTCTGAGAAGCATATACTCAAACCCGCCCCAAATGGGAGAAAATTTGTACCACGGCATGTTGATGCCGCTCCATGATAGCATGGCTAGTTTCATGAAGTGCAGACGAGTTTTGGATTTACTAGAATTTAAAAACCAGGCATCTCAATGTTTTCCCGGCAATCAACGGGGCCCTGGTGTTTGAAATTCATGCCCATTTCTTGCTGGGACCTAAGCATGCACCCAAGGACACAGATTTGATTTTTCAACCAATTTATATGGAGTGGAGCATGTGCACGTAGTTCAATATTTGAATTATGTACATAAATGCATTGAAAACTCACTTAATGCATAAAAATGTCCAAACGAACCCCGAACAATCACAAAAATTCACACAACATTCCAGTTGTTCTGTGTTGACACGAGAAAATTTTTTGAAAGCAATAAGAGGCAATGGATATCGTTTCGTCCCCAATGGTGGGACGTTCCCTACCGAAAACCATCAAGCTTGTTGTGAGAGGCTCCGGTTTGTGAGAAGCATATACCCACACCTGCCCCAAATGGGACAAAATTTGTACCACGGCATGTTGATGCCGCTCCATGATAGCATGCCAAGTTTCATGAATTTCAGACGAGTTTTAGATTTACTAGAATTTAAAAACCAGGCATCTCAATGTTTTGCCGGCAATCAACGGTGCCCTGGTGTTTGAAATTCATTCCCATTTCTTGCATGGGACCTAAACATGCACCCAAGGACACAGATTTGATTTTTCAACCAATTTATATGCACTGGAGCATGTGCATGTAGTTCAAATTTGAATTATGCACATAAATGCATTGAAAATGAGTTAATGCATAAAAATGTCCAAACAAACCCCGAAAAATCGCAAAAATTCACACAACACTCCTGTTGTTCTATGTTGACACGAGAAAAAAATTTGAAAGCAATAAGAGGCAATGGATATCGTTTCGTCCCCAAAGGTGGGACGTTCCCTACCGAAAACCATCATGCTTGTTGTGAGAAGCTCCGGTATGTGAGAAGCATATACCCAAACCTGCCCCAAATGGGACAAAATTTGTACCATGGCATGTTGATGCGGCTCCATGATAGCATTCCAAGTTTCATGAATTTCAGACGAGTTTTGGATTTACTAGAATTTAAAAACATGGCATCTCAATATTTTGCCGGCAATCAACGGTGCCCTGGTGTTCGAAATTCATTCACATTTCTTGCATGGGACCTAAGCATGCACCTAAGGACACAGATTTGATTTTTCAGCCAATTTATATGCACCGAAGCATGTGCATGTAGTTCAAATTTGAATTATGCACATAAATGCATTGAAAACTCAGTTAAAGCATAAAAATGTCCAACCGAACCCTGAAAAATCATAAAAATTCACACAACACTCCAGTTGTTCTATGTTCACACGAGAAAAAAATTTGAAAGCAATAAGAGGCAATGGATATCGTTTCGTCCCCAAAGGTGGGACGTTCCCTACCGAAAACCATCTTGCTTGTTGTCAGAAGCTCCGGTTTGTGAGAAGCATATACCCAAACATGCACCAAATGGGAGAAAATTTGTACCATGGCATGTTGATGCCGCTCCAATATAGCATGCAAGTTTCGAATTTCAGACGAGTTTTGGATTTAATAGAATTTAAAAACCGGGCATCTCAATGTTTTGCCGGCAATCAACGGTGCCCTGGTGTTTGAAATTCATGCCCATTTCTTGCTGGGACCTAAGCATGCACCCAAGGACACAGATTTGATTTTTCAACCAATTTATATGGACTGGAGCATGTGCATGTAGTTCAAATTTGAATTATGCACATAAATGCATTGAAAACTCAGTTAATGCATAAAAATGTCCAAACGAACCCCGAAAAATCACAAAAATTCACACAACACTCCAGTTGTTCTATGTTGACACGAGAAAAAAATTTGAAAGCAATAAGAGGCAATGGATATCGTTTCGTCCCCAAAGGTGGGACGTTCCCAACCGAAAACCATCATGCTTGTTGTGAGAAGCTCCGGTTTGTGAGAAGCATATACCCAAACCTGCCCCAAATGGGACAAAATTTGTACCACGGCATGTTGATGCCGCTCCATGATAGCATGCCAAGTTTCATGAATTTCAGACGAGTTTTGGATTTACTAGAATTTAAAAACCAGGCATCTCAATGTTTTGCCGGCAATCAACGGTGCCATGGTGTTTGAAATTCATTCCCATTTCTTGCATGGGAACTAAGCATGCACCCAAGGACACAGATTTGATTTTTCAACAAATTTATATGCACTTGAGCATGTGCATGTAGTTCAAATTTGAATTATGCACATAAATGCATTGAAAACTCAGTTAATGCATAAAATGTCCAAACAAACCCCGAAAAATCACAAAAATTCACACAACACTCCAGTTGTTCTATGTTGACAGGAGAAAAAAATTTGAAAGCAATAAGAGGCAATGGATATCGTTTCGTCCCCAAAGGTGGGACGTTCCCTACCGAAACCCATCTTGCTTGTTGTGAGAAGCTCCGGTTTATGAGAAGCATATACCCAAACCTGCACCAAATGGGAGAAAATTTGTACCACGGCATGTTGATGCCGCTCCAATATAGCATGCCAAGTTTCGAATTTCAGACGAGTTTTGGATTTACTAGAATTTAAAAACAGGGCATCTCAATGTTTTGCCGGCAATCAACGGTGCCCTGGTGTTTGAAATTCATGCCCATTTCTAGCTGGGACCTAAGCATGCACCCAAGGACACATATTTGATTTTTCAACCAATTTATATGGACTGGAGCATGTGCATGTAGTTCAAATTTGAATTATGCACATAAATGCATTGGAAAATCAGTTAATGCATAAAAATGTCCAAAGGAACCCCAAAAATCACAAAACTTCACACAACACTCCAGTTGTTCTATGTTGACACGAGAATTTTTTTTGAAAGCAATAAGAGGCAATGGATATCGTTTCGTCCCCAAAGGTGGGACGTTCCCTACCGGAAACCATCATGCTTGTTGTGAGAAGCTCCGGTTTGTGAGAAGCATATACCCAAACCTACCCCAAATGGGACAAAATTTGTACCACGGCTTGTTGATGCCGCTCCATGATAGCATGCCAAGTTTCATGAATTTCAGACGAGTTTTGGATTTACTAGAATTTAAAAACCAGGCATCTCAATGTTTTGCCGGCAATAAACGGTGCCATGGTGTTTGAAATTCATTCCCGTTTCTTGCATGGGAACTAAGCATGCACCCAAGGACACAAATTTGGTTTTTCAACCAATTTATATGGACTGGAGCATGTGCATGTAGTTCAAATTTGAATTATGCACATAAATGCATTGGAAACTCAGTTAATGCATAAAAATGTCCAAACGAACCCCAAAAATCAGAAAACTTCACACAACACTCCAGTTGTTCTATGTTGACACGAGAAATTTTTTTGGAAGCAATAAGAGGCAATGGATATCGTTTCGTCCCCAAAGGTGGGACGTTCCCTACCGAAAATCATCAAGCTTGTTGTGAGAAGCTCCGGTTTGTGAGAAGCATATACCCGAACCTGCCCCAAATGGGAAAAAATTTGTACCACGGCTTGTTGATGCCGCTCCATGATAGCATGCCAAGTTTCATGAATTTCAGACGAGTTTTGGATTTACTAGAATTTAAAAACCAGGCATCTCAATGTTTTGTCGGCAATCAGCGGTGCCATGGTGTTTGAAATTCATTCCCATTTCTTGCATGGGAACTAAGCATGAACCCAAGGACACAGATTTGATTTTTCAACAAATTTATATGCACTTGAGCATGTGCATGTAGTTCAAATTTGAATTATGCACATAAATGCATTGAAAACTCAGTTAATGCATAAAATGTCCAAACGGACCCCGAAAAATCATAAAAATTCACACAACACTCCATTTGTTCTATGTTGACACGAGAAAAAAACTTGAAAGCAATAACATGCAATGGATATCGTTTCGTCCCCAAAGGTGGGCCGTTCCCTACTGAAAACCATCATGCTTGTTGTGAGAAGCTCCGGTTTGTGAGAAGCATATATCCAAACCTGCCCCAAATGGGACAAAACTTGTACCACGGCATGTTGATGCCGCTCCATGATAGCATGCCAAGTTTCATGAATTTCAGACGAGTTTGGATTTACTAGAATTTAAAAACCAGGCATCTCAATGTTTTGCCGGCAATAAACGGTGCCATGGTGTTTGAAATTCATTCCCGTTTCTTGCATGGGAACTAAGCATGCACCCAAGGACACAAATTTGGTTTTTCAACCAATTTATATGCACCGGAGCATGTGCATGTAGTTCAAATTTGAATTATGCACATAAATGCATTGAAAACTCAGTTAATGCATAAAATGTCCAAACGAACCCCGAAAAATCAAAAAAATTCACACAACACTTCAGTTGTTCTATGTTGACACGAGAAAAGAAATTGAAAGCAATAAGAGGCAATGGATAATGTTTCGTCCCCAAAGGTGGGACGTTCCCTACTAAAAACCATCATGCTTGTTGTGAGAAGCTTCGGTTTGTGAGAAGCAAATACCCAAACCTGCCCCAAATGGGACAAAATTTGTACCACGGCATGTTGATGCCGCTCCATGGTAGCATGCCAAGTTTCATGAATTTCACACGAGTTTTGGATTTACTAGAATTTAAAAACATGGCATCTCAATGTTTTGCCGGCAATCAACGGTGCCCTGGTGTTCGAAATTCATTCACATTTCTTGCATGGGACCTAAGCATGCACCTAAGGACACAGATTTGATTTTTCAGCCAATTTATATGCACCGGAGCATGTGCATGTAGTTCAATTTCGAATTATGGACATAAATGCATTGAAAACTCAGTTAATGCATAAAAATGTCCAAACGAACCCGAAAAATCACAAAAATTCACACAACACTCCAGTTGTTCTATGTTAACACGAGAAAAAAATTTGAAAGCAATAAGAGGCAATGGATATCGTTTCGTCCCCAAAGGTGGGACGTTCCCTACCGAAAACCATCTTGCTTGTTGTGAGAAGCTCCGGTTTGTGAGAAGCATATACCCAAACCTGCACCAAATGGGAGAAATTTTATACCACGACAAGTTGATGCCGCTCCATGATAGCATGCCAAGTTTCGAATTTCAGACGAGTTTTGGATTTACTAGAATTTAAAAACCAGGCATCTCAATGTTTTGCCGGCAATCAACGGTGCCCTGGTGCTTGAAATTCATGCTCATTTCTGGCTGGGACCTAAGCATGCACCCAAGGACACAGATTTGATTTTTCAACCAATTTATATGGACTGGAGCATGTGCATGTAGTTCAAATTTGAATTATGCACATAAATGCATTGAAAACTCAGTTAATGCATAAAAATGTCCAAACGAACCCCGAAATATCACAAAAATTCACACAACACTCCGGTTGTTCTATGTTGACATGAAAAAAAATTGAAAGCAATAAGAGGCAATGGATATCGTTTCGTCCCCAAAGGTGGGACGTTCCCTACCGAAAACCATTATGCTTGTTGTGAGATGCTCCGGTTTCTGAGAAGCATATACCCAAACCTGACCCAAATGGGACAAAATTTGTACCACGACATGTTGATGTTGCTCCATGATAGCATGCCATGTTTCATGAATTTCAGGCGAGTTTTGGATTTACTAGAATTTAAAAACCAGGCATCTCAATGTTTTGCCGGCAATCAACTGTGCCATGGTGTTTGAAATTCATTCCCATTTCTTGCATGGGAACTAAGCATGCACCCAAGGACACAGATTAGATTTTTCAACAAATTTATATGCACTTGAGCATGTGCATGTAGTTCAAATTTGAATTATGCACATAAATGCATTGAAAACTCAGTTAATGCATAAAATGTCCAAACGAACCCCGAAAAATCACAAAAATTCACACAACACTCCAGTTGTTCTATGTTGACACGAGAAAAAAATTGAAAGCAATAAGAGGCAATGGATATCGTTTCGTCCCCAAAGGTGGGACGTTCCATACCGAAAACCATCTTGCTTGTTGTGAGAAGCTCCGGTTTGTGAGAAGCATATACCCAAACCTTCCCTAAATGGGACAAAATTTGTACCACGGCATGTTGATGCCGCTCCATGATAGCATGCCAAGTTTCAAGAATTTCAAACGATTTTTGGATTTACTAGAATTTAAAAACCAGGCATCTCAATGTTTTGCCGGCAATCAACGGTGCCATGGTGTTTGAAATTCATTCCCATTTCTTGCATGGGAACTAAGCATGCACCCAAGGACACAGATTTGATTTTTCAACCAATTTATATGCACCGGAGCATGTGCATGTAGTTCAAATTTGAATTATGCACATAAATGCATTGAAAACTCAGTTAATGCATAAAATGTCGAAACGAACCCCGAAAAATCACAAAAATTCACACAACACTCCATTTGTTCTATGTTGACACGAGAAAAAAAATGAAAGCAATAAGAGGCAATGGATAACGTTTCGTCCCCAAAGGTGGGACGTTCCCTACTAAAAACCATCATGCTTGTGGTGAGAAGCTCCGGTTTGAGAAGCATATACCCAAACCTGCCCCAAATGGGACAAAATTTGTACCACGGCATGTTGATGCCGCTCCATGATAGCTTGCCAAGTTTCATGAATTTCAGACGAGTTTTGGATTTACTAGAATTTAAAAACATGGCATCTCAATGTTTTGCCGGCAATCAACGGTGCCCTGGTGTTCAAAATTCATTCACATTTTTTGCATGGGACCTAAGCATGCACCTAAGGACACAGATTTGATTTTTCAGCCAATTTATATGCACCGGAGCATGTGCATGTAGTTCAAATTTGAAATATGCACATAAATGCATTGAAAACTCAGTTAATGCATAAAAATGTCCAAACGAACCCCGGAAAATCATAAAAATTCACACAACACTCCAGTTGTTCTATGTTGACAAGAGAATAAAATTTGAAAGCAATAAGAGGCAATGGATATCGTTTCATCCCCAAAGGTGGGACGTTCCCTAGCGAAAACCATCTTGCTGGTTGTGAGAAGCTCCGGTTTGTGAGAAGCATATACCCAAACCTGCACCAAATGGGAGAAATTTTGTACCACGACATGTTGATGCCGCTCCATGATAGCATGCCAAGTTTCAAATTTCAGACGAGTTTTGGATTTACTAGAATTTAAAAACCAGGCATCTCAATGTTTTGCCGGCAATCAACGGTGCCCTAGTGCTTGAAATTCATGCCCATTTCTTGCTGGGACCTAAGCATGCACCCAAGGACACAGATTTGATTTTTCAACCAATTTATATGGACTGGAGCATGTGCATGTAGTTCAAATTTGAATTATGCACATAAATGCATTGAAAACTCAGTTAATGCATAAAAATGTCCAAACGAACCCCGAAAAATCACAAAAATTCACACAACACTCCAGTTGTTCTATGTTGACACGAGAAAAAAATTGAAAGCAATAAGAGGCAATGGATATCGTTTCGTCCCCAAAGGTGGGACGTTCCCTACCGAAAACCATCATGCTTGTTGTGAGAAGCTCCGGTTTGTGAGAAGCATATACCCAAACCTGCCCCAAATGGGACAAAATTTGTACCATGGCATGTTGATGCCGCTCCATGATAGCATGCCAAGTTTCATGAATTTCAGACGAGTTTTGGATTTACTAGAATTTAAAAACCAGGCATCTCAATGTTTTGCCGGCAATCAACGGTGCCTGTTTGAAATTCATTCCCATTTCTTGCATGGGACCTAAGCATGCACCCAAGGACACAGATTTGATTTTTCAACAAATTTATATGCACTGAGCATGTGCATGTAGTTCAAATTTGAATTATGCACATAAATGCATTGAAAACTCAGTTAATGCATAAAATGTCCAAACGAACCCCGAAAAATCACAAAAATTCACACAACACTCCATTTGTTCTATGTTGACACGAGAAAAAAATTGAAAGCAATAACAGGCAATGGATATCGTTTCGTCCCCAAAGGTGGGACGTTCCCTACTGAAAACCATCATGCTTGTTGTGAGAAGCTCTGGTTTGTGAGAAGCATATACCCAAACCTGCCCCAAATGGGACAAAATTTGTACCACGGCATGTTGATGCCGCTCCATGATAGCATGCCAAGTTTCATGAATTTCAGACGAGTTTTGGATTTACTAGAATTTAAAAACCAGGCATCTCAATGTTTTGCCGGCAATCAACGGTGCCATGGTGTTTGAAATTCATTCCCATTTCTTGCATGGGAACTAAGCATGCACCCAAGGACACAGATTTGATTTTTCAACCAATTTATATGCACCGGAGCATGTGCATGTAGTTCAAATTTGAATTATGCACATAAATGCATTGAAAACTCAGTTAATGCATAAAATGTCCAAACGAACCCCGAAAAATCACAAAAATTCACACAACACTCCAGTTGTTCTATGTTGACACGAGAAAAAAATTTGAAAGCAATAAGAGGCAATGGATATCGTTTCGTCCCCAAAGGTGGGACGTTCCCTACCGAAAACCATCATGCTTGTTGTGAGAAGCTCCGGTTTCTGAGAAGCATATACCCAAACCTGCCCCAAATGGGAGAAAATTTGTACCACGACATGTTGATGCCGCTCCATGATAGCATGCCAAGTTTCGAATTTCAGACGAGTTTTGGATTTACTAGAATTTAAAAACCAGGCATCTCAATGTTTTGCCGGCAATCAACGGTGCCCTGGTGCTTGAAATTCATTCCCATTTCTTGCATGGGACCTAAGCATGCACCCAAGGACACAGATTTGATTTTTCAACCAATTTATATGCACTGGAGCATGTGCATGTAGTTCAAATTTGAATTATGCACATAAATGCATTGAAAACTCAGTTAATGCATAAAAATGTCCAAACGAACCCCGAAAAATCACAAAAATTCACACAACACTCCTGTTGTTCTATGTTGACACGAGAAAAAAATTGAAAGCAATAAGAGGCAATGGATATCGTTTCGTCCCCATAGGTGGGACGTTCCCTACCGAAAACCATCATGCTTGTTGTGAGAAGCTCCGGTTTGTGAGAAGCATATACCCAAACCTGCCCCAAATGGGACAAAATTTGTACCACGGCATGTTGATGCCGCTCCATGATAGCATGCCAAGTTTCATGAATTTCAGACGAGTTTTGGATTTACTAGAATTTAAAAACCAGGCATCTCAATGTTTTGCCGGCAATCAACGGTGCCCTGGTGTTTGAAATTCATTCCCATTTCTTGCATGGGACCTAAGCATGCACCCAAGGACACAGATTTGATTTTTCAACCAATTTATATGCACTAGAGCATTTGCATGTAGTTCAAATTTGAATTATGCACATAAATGCATTGAAAACTCAGTTAATGCATAAAAATGTCCAAACGAACCCCGAAAAATCACAAAAATTCACACAACACTCCAGTTGTTCTATGTTGACACGAGAAAAAAAATTGAAAGCAATAAGAGGCAATGGATATCGTTTCGTCCCCAAAGGTGGGACGTTCCCTACCGAAAACCATCATGCTTGTTGTGAGAAGCTCCGGTTTGTGAGAAGCATATACCCAAACCTGCCCCAAATGGGACAAAATTTGTACCAGGGCATGTTGATGCCGCTCCATGATAGCATGCCAAGTTTCATGAATTTCAGATGAGTTTTGGATTTACTAGAATTTAAAAACCAGGCATCTCAATGTTTTGCCGGCAATCAACGGTGCCCTGGTGTTTGAAATTCATTCCCATTTCTTGCATGGGACCTAAGCATGCACCCAAGGACACATATTTGATTTTTCAACCAATTTATATGCACTGGAGCATGTGCATGTAGTTCAAATTTGAATTATGCACATAAATGCATTGAAAACTCAGTTAATGCATAAAATGTCCAAACGAACCCCGAAAAATCACAAAAATTCACACAACACTCCTGTTGTTCTATGTTGACACGAGAAAAAAATTGAAAGCAATAAGAGGCAATGGATATCGTTTCGTCCCCAAAGGTGGGACGTTCCCTACCGAAAACCATCATGCTTGTTGTGAGAAGCTCCGGTTTGTGAGAAGCATATACCCAAACCTGCCCCAAATGGGACAAAATTTGTACCACGGCATGTTGATGCCGCTCCATGATAGCATGCCAAGTTTCATGAATTTCAGACGAGTTTTGGATTTACTAGAATTTAAAAACCAGGCATCTCAATGTTTTGCCGGCAATCAACGGTGCCCTGGTGTTTGAAATTCATTCCCATTTCTTGCATGGGACCTAAGCATGCACCCAAGGACACATATTTGATTTTTCAACCAATTTATATGCACTGGAGCATGTGCATGTAGTTCAAATTTGAATTATGCACATAAATGCATTGAAAACTCAGTTAATGCATAAAAATGTCCAAACGAACCCCGAAAAATCACAAAAATTCACACAACACTCCTGTTGTTCTATGTTGACACGAGAAAAAAATTGAAAGCAATAAGAGGCAATGGATATCGTTTCGTCCCCAAAGGTGGGACGTTCCCTACCGAAAACCATCATGCTTGTTGTGAGAAGCTCCGGTTTGTGAGAAGCATATACCCAAACCTGCCCCAAATGGGACAAAATTTGTACCACGGCATGTTGATGCCGCTCCATGATAGCATGCCAAGTTTCATGAATTTCAGACGAGTTTTGGATTTACTAGAATTTAAAAACCAGGCATCTCAATGTTTTGCCGGCAATCAACGGTGCCCTGGTGTTTGAAATTCATTCCCATTTCTTGCATGGGACCTAAGCATGCACCCAAGGACACAGATTTGATTTTTCAACCAATTTATATGCACTGGAGCATGTGCATGTAGTTCAAATTTGAATTATGCACATAAATGCATTGAAAACTCAGTTAATGCATAAAAATGTCCAAACGAACCCCGAAAAATCACAAAAATTCACACAACACTCCTGTTGTTCTATGTTGACACGAGAAAAAAATTTGAAAGCAATAAGAGGCAATGGATATCGTTTCGTCCCCAAAGGTGGGACGTTCCCTACCGAAAACCATCATGCTTGTTGTGAGAAGCTCCGGTTTGTGAGAAGCATATACCCAAACCTGCCCCAAATGGGACAAAATTTGTACCACGGCATGTTGATGCCGCTCCATGATAGCATGCCAAGTTTCATGAATTTCAGACGAGTTTTGGATTTACTAGAATTTAAAAACCAGGCATCTCAATGTTTTGCCGGCAATCAACGGTGCCCTGGTGTTTGAAATTCATTCCCATTTCTTGCATGGGACCTAAGCATGCACCCAAGGACACAGATTTGATTTTTCAACCAATTTATATGCACTGGAGCATGTGCATGTAGTTCAAATTTGAATTATGCACATAAATGCATTGAAAACTCAGTTAATGCATAAAAATGTCCAAACGAACCCCGAAAAATCACAAAAATTCACACAACACTCCTGTTGTTCTATGTTGACACGAGAAAAAATTTGAAAGCAATAAGAGGCAATGGATATCGTTTCGTCCCCAAAGGTGGGACGTTCCCTACCGAAAACCATCATGCTTGTTGTGAGAAGCTCCGGTTTGTGAGAAGCATATACCCAAACCTGCCCCAAATGGGACAAAATTTGTACCACGGCATGTTGATGCCGCTCCATGATAGCATGCCAAGTTTCATGAATTTCAGACGAGTTTTGGATTTACTAGAATTTAAAAACCAGGCATCTCAATGTTTTGCCGGCAATCAACGGTGCCCTGGTGTTTGAAATTCATTCCCATTTCTTGCATGGGACCTAAGCATGCACCCAAGGACACAGATTTGATTTTTCAACCAATTTATATGCACTGGAGCATGTGCATGTAGTTCAAATTTGAATTATGCACATAAATGCATTGAAAACTCAGTTAATGCATAAAAATGTCCAAACGAACCCCGAAAAATCACAAAAATTCACACAACACTCCTGTTGTTCTATGTTGACACGAGAAAAAATTTGAAAGCAATAAGAGGCAATGGATATCGTTTCGTCCCCAAAGGTGGGACGTTCCCTACCGAAAACCATCATGCTTGTTGTGAGAAGCTCCGGTTTGTGAGAAGCATATACCCAAACCTGCCCCAAATGGGACAAAATTTGTACCACGGCATGTTGATGCCGCTCCATGATAGCATGCCAAGTTTCATGAATTTCAGACGAGTTTTGGATTTACTAGAATTTAAAAACCAGGCATCTCAATGTTTTGCCGGCAATCAACGGTGCCCTGGTGTTTGAAATTCATTCCCATTTCTTGCATGGGACCTAAGCATGCACCCAAGGACACAGATTTGATTTTTCAACCAATTTATATGCACTGGAGCATGTGCATGTAGTTCAAATTTGAATTATGCACATAAATGCATTGAAAACTCAGTTAATGCATAAAATGTCCAAACGAACCCCGAAAAATCACAAAAATTCACACAACACTCCTGTTGTTCTATGTTGACACGAGAAAAAAAATTGAAAGCAATAAGAGGCAATGGATATCGTTTCGTCCCCAAAGGTGGGACATTCCCTACTGAAAACCATCATGCTTGTTGTGAGAAGCTCCAGTTTGTGAGAAGCATATACCCAAACCTGCCCCAAATGGGACAAAATTTGTACCACGGCATGTTGATGCCGCTCCATGATAGCATGCCAAGTTTCATGAATTTCAGACGAGTTTTGGATTTACTAGAATTTAAAAACCAGGCATCTCAATGTTTTGCCGGCAATCAACGGTGCCCTGGTGTTTGAAATTCATTCCCATTTCTTGCATGGGACCTAAGCATGCACCCAAGGACACAGATTTGATTTTTCAACCAATTTATATGCACTGGAGCATGTGCATGTAGTTCAAATTTGAATTATGCACATAAATGCATTGAAAACTCAGTTAATGCATAAAAATGTCCAAACGAACCCCGAAAAATCACAAAAATTCACACAGCACTCCTGTTGTTCTATGTTGACACGACAAAAAAATTGAAAGCAATAAGAGGCAATGGATATCGTTTCGTCTCTGAAGGTGGGACGTTCCCTACCGAAAACCATCATGCTTGTTGTGAGAAGCTCCGGTTTGTGAGAAGCATATACCCAAACCTGCCCCAAATGGGACAAAATTTGTACCACGGCATGTTGATGCCGCTCCATGATAGCATGCCAAGTTTCATGAATTTCAGACGAGTTTTGGATTTACTAGAATTTAGAAACCAGGCATCTCAATGTTTTGCCGGCAATCATCGGTGCCATGGTGTTTGAAATTCATTCCCATTTCTTGCATGGGACCTAAGCATGCACCCAAGGACACAGATTTGATTTTTCAACCAATTTATATGCACTGGAGCATGTGCATGTAGTTCAAATTTGAATTATGCACATAAATGCATTGAAAACTCAGTTAATGCATAAAATGTCCAAACGAACCCCGAAAAATCACAAAAATTCACACAACACTCCTGTTGTTCTATGTTGACACGAGAAAAAAATTGAAAGCAATAAGAGGCAATGGATATCGTTTCGTCCCCAAAGGTGGGACGTTCCCTACCGAAAACCATCATGCTTGTTGTGAGAAGCTCCGGTTTGTGAGAAGCATATACCCAAACCTGCCCCAAATGGGACAAAATTTGTACCACGGCATGTTGATGCCGCTCCATGATAGCATGCCAAGTTTCATGAATTTCAGACGAGTTTTGGATTTACTAGAATTTAAAAACCAGGCATCTCAATGTTTTGCCGGCAATCAACGGTGCCCTGGTGTTTGAAATTCATTCCCATTTCTTGCATGGGACCTAAGCATGCACCCAAGGACACAGATTTGATTTTTCAACCAATTTATATGCACTGGAGCATGCGCATGTAGTTCAAATTTGAATTATGCACATAAATGCATTAAAAACTCAGTTAATGCATAAAAATGTCCAAACGAACCCCGAAAAATCACAAAAATTCACACAACACTCCTGTTGTTCTATGTTGACACGAGAAAAAAATTTGAAAGCAATAAGAGGCAATGGATATCGTTTCGTCCCCAAAGGTGGGACGTTCCCTACCGAAAACCATCATGCTTGTTGTGAGAAGCTCCGGTTTGTGAGAAGCATATACCCAAACCTGCCCCAAATGGGGCAAAATTTGTACCACGACATGTTGATGCCGCTCCATGATAGCATGCCAAGTTTCACGATTTTCAGATAAGTTTTGGAATTACTAGAATTTAAAAGCTAGGCATCTCAATGTTTTGCCGGCAATCAACGGTGCCCTGGTGTTTGAAATTCATTCCCATTTCTTGCATGGGACCTAAGCATGCACCCAAGGACACAGATTTGATTTTTCAACCAATTTATATGCACTGGAGCATGTGCATGTAGTTCAAATTTGAATTATGCACATAAATGCATTGAAAACTCAGTTAATGCATAAAAATGTCCAAACGAACCCCGAAAAATCACAAAAATTCACACAACACTCCTGTTGTTCTATGTTGACACGAGAAAAAAATTGAAAGCAATAAGAGGCAATGGATATCGTTTCGTCCCCAAAGGTGGGACGTTCCCTACCGAAAACCATCATGCTTGTTGTGAGAAGCTCCGGTTTGTGAGAAGCATATACCCAAACCTGCCCCAAATGGGACAAAATTTGTACCACGGCATGTTGATGCCGCTCCATGATAGCATGCCAAGTTTCATGAATTTCAGACGAGTTTTGGATTTACTAGAATTTAAAAACCAGGCATCTCAATGTTTTGCCGGCAATCAACGGTGCCCTGGTGTTTGAAATTCATTCCCATTTCTTGCATGGGACCTAAGCATGCACCCAAGGACACAGATTTGATTTTTCAACCAATTTATATGCACTGGAGCATGTGCATGTAGTTCAAATTTGAATTATGCACATAAATGCATTGAAAACTCAGTTAATGCATAAAAATGTCCAAACGAACCCCGAAAAATCACAAAAATTCACACAACACTCCTGTTGTTCTATGTTGACACGAGAAAAAATTTGAAAGCAATAAGAGGCAATGGATATCGTTTCGTCCCCAAAGGTGGGACGTTCCCTACCGAAAACCATCATGCTTGTTGTGAGAAGCTCCGGTTTGTGAGAAGCATATACCCAAACCTGCCCCAAATGGGACAAAATTTGTACCACGGCATGTTGATGCCGCTCCATGATAGCATGCCAAGTTTCATGAATTTCAGACGAGTTTTGGATTTACTAGAATTTAAAAACCAGGCATCTCAATGTTTTGCCGGCAATCAACGGTGCCCTGGTGTTGAAATTCATTCCCATTTCTTGCATGGGACCTAAGCATGCACCCAAGGACACATGATTTGATTTTTCAACCAATTTATATGCACTGGAGCATGTGCATGTAGTTCAAATTTGAATTATGCACATAAATGCATTGAAAACTCAGTTAATGCATAAAAATGTCCAAACGAACCCCGAAAAATCACAAAAATTCACACAACACTCCTGTTGTTCTATGTTGACACGAGAAAAAATTTGAAAGCAATAAGAGGCAATGGATATCGTTTCGTCCCCAAAGGTGGGACGTTCCCTACCGAAAACCATCATGCTTGTTGTGAGAAGCTCCGGTTTGTGAGAAGCATATACCCAAACCTGCCCCAAATGGGACAAAATTTGTACCACGGCATGTTGATGCCGCTCCATGATAGCATGCCAAGTTTCATGAATTTCAGACGAGTTTTGGATTTACTAGAATTTAAAAACCAGGCATCTCAATGTTTTGCCGGCAATCAACGGTGCCCTGGTGTTTGAAATTCATTCCCATTTCTTGCATGGGACCTAAGCATGCACCCAAGGACACAGATTTGATTTTTCAACCAATTTATATGCACTGAGCATGTGCATGTAGTTCAAATTTGAATTATGCACATAAATGCATTGAAAACTCAGTTAATGCATAAAAATGTCCAAACGAACCCCGAAAAATCACAAAAATTCACACAACACTCCTGTTGTTCTATGTTGACACGAGAAAAAAATTGAAAGCAATAAGAGGCAATGGATATCGTTTCGTCCCCAAAGGTGGGACGTTCCCTACGAAAACCATCATGCTTGTTGTGAGAAGCTCCGGTTTGTGAGAAGCATATACCCAAACCTGCCCCAAATGGGACAAAATTTGTACCACGGCATGTTGATGCCGCTCCATGATAGCATGCCAAGTTTCATGAATTTCAGACGAGTTTTGGATTTACTAGAATTTAAAAACCAGGCATCTCAATGTTTTGCCGGCAATCAACGGTGCCCTGGTGTTCGAAATTCATTCCCATTTCTTGCATGGGACCTAAGCATGCACCCAAGGACACAGATTTGATTTTTCAGCCAATTTATATGCACCGGAGCATGTGCATGTAGTTCAAATTTGAAATATGCACATAAATGCGTTGAAAACTCAGTTAATGCATAAAAATGTCCAAACGAACCCCGAAAAATCACAAAAAATTCACATAACACTCCAGTTGTTCTATGTTGACACGAGAAAAAAATTTGAAAGCAATAAGAGGCAATGGATATCGTTTCGTCCTCAAAGGTGGGACTTTCCCTACCGAAAACCATCTTGCTTGTTGTGAGAAGCTCCGGTTTGTGAGAGGCATATACCCAAACCTGCACTAAATGGGAGAAAATTTGTACCACGACATGTTGATGCCGCTCCATGATAGCATGCCAAGTTTCGAATTTCATACGAGTTTTGGATTTTCTAGAATTTAAAAACTAAACATCTCAATGTTTTGCCGGCAATCAACGTTGCCCTGGTGCTTGAAATTCATGGCCATTTCTTGCTGGGACCTAAGCATGCACCCAAGGACACAGATTTGATTTTTCAACCAATTATATATGGGCTGGAGCATGTGCATGTAGTTCAAATTTGAATTATGCACATGAATGCATTGAAAACTCAGTTAATGCATAAAACTGTCCAAACGAACCCCGAAAAATCACAAAAATTCACACAACACTCCAGTTGTTCTGTGTTGACACGAGAAAAAAATTTGAAAGCAATAAGAGGCAATGGATATGTTTCGTCCCCAAAGGTGGGACGTTCCCTACCGAAAACCATCATGCTTGTTGTGAGTAGCTCCGGTTTCTGAGAAGCATATACCCAAACCTGCCCCAAATGGGACAAAATTTGTACCACGACATGTTGATGCCGCTCCATGATAGCATGCCAAGTTTCATGAATTTCAGACGAGTTTTGGATTTACTAGAATTTAAAAACCAGGCATCTCAATGTTTTGCCGGCAATCAACGGTGCCATGGTGTTTGAAATTCATTCCCATTTCTTGCATGGGAACTAAGCATGCACCCAAGGACACAGATTTGATTTTTCAACAAATTTATATGCACTTGAGCATGTGCATGTAGTTCAAATTTGAATTATGCACATAAATGCATTGAAAACTCAGTTAATGCATAAAATGTCCAAACGAACCCCGAAAAATCACAAAAATTCACACAACACTCCATTTGTTCTATGTTGACACGAGAAAAAAAATTGAAAGCAATAAGAGGCAATGGATATCGTTTCGTCCCGAAAGGTGGGACGTTCCCTACTGAAAACCATCATTCTTGTTGTGAGAAGCTCCGGTTTGTGAGAAGCATATATCCAAACCTGCCCCAAATGGGACAAAATTTGTACCACGGCATGTTGATGCCGCTCCATGATAGCATGCCAAGTTTCATGAATTTCAAACGAGTTTTGGATTTACTAGAATTTTAAAACATGGCATCTCAATGTTTTGCCGGTAATCAACGGTGCCCTGGTGTTCGAAATTCATTCACATTTCTTGGATGGGACCTAAGCATGCACCCAAGGACACTGATTTGATTTTTCAGCCAATTTATATGCACCGGAGCATGTGCATGTAGTTCAAATTTGAATTATGCACATAAATGCATTGAAAACTCAGTTAATGCATAAAAATGTCCAAACGAACCCCGAAAAATCACAAAAATTCACACAACACTCCTGTTGTTCTATGTTGACATGAGAAAAAAATTGGAAGCAATAAAGAGGCAATGGATATCGTTTCGTCCCCAAAGGTGGGACATTCCCTACCGAAAACCATCATGGTTTATGTGAGAAGCTCCAGTTTGTGAGAAGCATATCCCAAAACCTGCCCCAAATGGGACAAAATTTGTACCACGGCATGTTGATGCCGCTCCATGATAGCATGCCAAGTTTCATGAATTTCATACGATTTTTGGATTTACTAGAATTTAAAAACCAGGCATCTCAATGTTTTGCCGGCAATCAACGGTGCCCTCGTGTTCGAAATTCATTCCTATTTCTTGCATGGGAACTAAGCATGAACCCTAGGACACATATTTGATTTTTCAACCAATTTATATGCACTGGAGAATGTGCATGTAGTTCAAATTTGAATTATGCACATAAATGCATTGAAAACTCAGTTAATGCATAAAAATGTCCAAACGAACCCCGAAAAGTCATGAAAACTCACACAACACTCCTGTTGTTCTATGTTGACACAAGAAAAAAAATTGGAAGCAATAAGAGGCAATGGATATCGTTTCGTCCCCAAAGGTGGGACGTTGCCTACCGAAAACCATCATGCTTGTTGTGAGAAGCTCCGGTTTGTGAGAAGCATATACCCAAACCTGCCCCAAATGGGACAAAATTTGTACTACGGCATGTTGATGCCGCTCCATGATAGCATGCCAAGTTTCATGAATTTCGGACGAGTTTTGGATTTACTAGAATTTAAAAACCAGGCATCTCAATGTTTTGCCGGCAATCAACGGTGCCCTGGTGTTTGAAATTATTTCCCATTTCTTGCATGGGACCTAAGCATGCACCCTAGGACACAGATTTGATTTTTCAACCAATTTATATGCACTGGAGCATGTGCATGTAGTTCAAATTTGCATTATGCACATAAATGCATTGAAAACTCAGTTAATGCATAAAAATGTCCAAACGAACCCCGAAAATTAAAAAACAATTCACACAACACTCCTGTATCTATGTTGACACGAAAAAAAATTGAAAGCAGTAAGAGGCAATGGATATCGTTTCATCCCCAAAGGTGGGACGTTCCCTACCTAGAACCCTCATGCTTGTTGTGAGAAGCTCCGGTTTGTGAGAAGCATATACCCAAACCTGCCCCAAATGGGACAAAAAATTTACCACGGCATGTTGATGCCGCTACATGATATCATGCCAAGTTTCATGAATTTCAGACGAGTTTTGTATTTACTAGAATTTAATAACCAGGTATCTCAATGTTTGCGGCCGAGTGATGGTGGCAGGGTGTTTCAAATTCATTCATGTTTCTTGCATGGGACCTAAGCGTGCAACCAAGCACACTAGCTAGCTCGCTCCCCAAATATCATTTCACTATTCATTCGTCGCTGGTGAAAGATGGGGACGTGGACCCACGTCGTGAGGGCAACTTCGGCTGCCCACTCCAGCGAGAGCGCGGCCGCAGCCGCCAGGTACGTGCCAACAAGCTTCGTGAGGGCGACTGCGGTCAGCGTCCGGGCAACCAAGGTAGCCCAATCGTCCGTTGTTGCTTCTCAGGCGGCGGCAGCAGCATCTGCCTCGGGGATAGCAATTGGCGAGAGCGGCACAACAGCTGTCCGTTCCGCAGCAGCGGCCTTAGCCCTGCTGGAGGCCGCCCACTACCATGTCGAGGCCGTCAACACCCAGGTCATGGCGGTCACCGCACAAATCGAATGAAGCTTCTCCGACAACGGTCGGCAACCCACAGCCGAAGAGGTGGCAATCGCCGAGAGAGTTCGAGCAGCCGTCTGTTCCTGCATGGCATACCTTGCTACGACGGAGCCCACCAGAGCCCACATGGCGTCCGCCCACGCCCAACTCGTGGCGGCCTTTTCGAAAGATATGGCGGACGCGAATGGCGAGATGCTTGTCGAGTATGGTGCAATTGATGCCATGGAGCCCCTTCCCCAGGAGACCGTCGGGCGCGAGCTGGACATGGAGGCGGCAACGGAGATCGACGAGCACCAGCCGTAGTAGTACTCTTTGGTTTGTTTAATTAAGAGAACCGGTCTTTAATTTGTTAGAGTGATGTTTAGGTCAGCTAGCCCTGTTTAATTGCTGAACTTGCTCGATTATGAAGTTAGTCTCCTCTGTGTACCCAAATTATGCAATGACGTGGATGACCACTGTAACCAGGGAAACTCGAACCAAAATTTTTGACGTTCAAACTCAACACACACGGGTTAAGCTATCTGAATCGTTTGTGATGTTCACATATCATACACAGTTCTGAATAAGGGACCGTGTTTGATGACACTTTGCGCGCCAGTTTTTTGGCTGAAGCGATTCCAAATTTTCGGCTTCCGCGGAAATATCTACCTCCCCTCCCCCTTACCAAAAGCCACATTTCCCCCTCTTTTTGCCTTCCTTTCCAAGTTGAAACCTTCACTCCTTGCTTGCAGCGCCGCCGCCTCCTTGCCGGCGACCCTCCTTCACACTCCTCGACCTTGCCTATCCAGGCAGGTAATCCACACCCGACCCGCATCCTCCTCCTCCTTCCACATCCCACATGCCCATACCGCCGGCGCGAGCGCGAAACCTTCCACCCAAATCACCGACCCCTCCACCAAATAAGCACTGGCCTAATCCATGGTGCACGCACTATAGCCAGGACCTCAAGGAGCATTTGGCAGCAGAGAAGCAAATCACTGCCGCACGCGCGGATGAGGTCGCGATGGCTGCCATTCGTGTCAACCCCCAGATCTTGAAGGAGCACCTTGCCATTTGCTAGCTATGCTGGTTAAGCATGCTCGGTTTACCCGTTGCGTGTGCTGCTCCTGCCTTTCCTTCACAAATTCTAGTGAATTATGCTATCTAATTTTACCATGCAATCTGTTGCTCTAGTGTATATGTTCTATATGTCATGCAGTGTGGTGCTCACTTATTAACTGTTTTGTTAATTAGTTGTCGTCTTCAGTTAACTGTTTTTTTCAATTATGCAAATGTGATGTTCAATTCTTCAGGCTGCAATTTTGTATTGTCTTCCATGTGAGAAATAAATCGAATTTATCTTTACAAAATTGTGGGTGCATTCGGTTATTGTATACCATGTGAGTAATAAATTGAATTTGGCTGTAGTAAATACATGAGAAACAAATACAATTGCTCCAATTGGCTGTAGTTAACTGTTTGATCTTCTATTAGGAGTATGTTATATTGTGCAATGTGGTGCTCAGTTAATGTTTGGTTCATTTGTTGTGGTGTTTAGTTAACTGCTTGGTTCAATGTTATATTGTGAAATGTGGTGCTCGGTTAATGTTTGGTTCATTTGTTGTGGTGTTTAGTTAACTACTTGGTTCAATGTTATATTGTGAAATGTGGTGCTCGGTTAATGTTTGGTTCATTTGTTGTGGTGTTTAGTTAACTGCTTGGTTCAATTCTGCAATGCGATGTCCAATTGTCATGGGTAGAATTTTGTATTGTTGTGCATGTGAGGAATAAATCAAATTTGGCTGCACTTAATACATGAGAAACATATACAAGTGCTATATTTCCAAGTTCTTAATCATGCTTGATTTGGGTAAATGGGTTTTCCCTGTGGCTTGAATTAATCGGATGAATCTACAATGTGATTATTTTTCATCAACATATTTTACTGATAGCATGCGAACCCTTACTTAACCTGATGACTAACTACCTTATATGTGTTGCAGGGAAACAACGGGAAGCACTGAGGTTTACAATCGAGGTTAGCACGTGCATGGTCCGTTGTCTAATAGCACATTAATGTGCAATTGCAGGAACCATTCTAATATTTAGGTTTTTAACAATTTGGTCTTGCACATGTAGGTCCTGCTGTCAGAGGTTTTGACCCACTGTTCGACCCTTTTTGCATATGGGGAAATCAGTTGTCCATGAATATCAGTAAAGTCAAGAAACTCAAAAATATTGTTAGGATAAAGAAATTAGCGACAAAAAACAACAAGATCTTTGTCTGCACAATGAAGAAGACATCAGTTCACTACAGGATGGTACAAACTATTATATCTTGCCTTTTTAATTTCTTTGCCCCATTTCCATATAGAGAAGATATTTATGCACATCCTTGTTTTTAGGCCTTTCCAAAGTAGTTCACTGACAATTACCTCTCAAACCACCTGTATGGTCAGGAGGCGAGGAAGGTATTCATACAACACCCATGATTCAATATTGAAGTGTTCCTGAAGAGGATGAAGGATGGACGGTCAATCATCCACAGGCACTGGCCTAAAGTTACAAAGACCTTCAACATCAATGAAGGGTCAATATTCGCCTTCTGCTTCAGCAGTTTTCCAGATGAGATACATCTGTCTATGTACCGTCTATGATGCTAATTTTGAAAGGTTATAGATGTTGCATGTGAAACTTGGTCCTGGTGTAGTTGTGTAATGGGGTAGCTGAGTGCTGAAGCTATATGATGCCGTACTCTGATGTATTTCAATTATGGAAATGAAATATATTGTGTGCTTAATATGAACTGTCAATTAGATTAATAAATGGATTATGAATAATAGGATAATTAGCCTGCTAGTGGCGAATTAGCCAACTAATTGGGTTTTGCTATTGCAAACGGTTGTTGAAAAAATACCGTGGGCGATGACCGCAGGCAACGTACACAGTTTCTAGGAATAAACCGTGTTGGATCAATGAACAATCACACACGACTTTCTCTTGAAAACTGTTTGCGTTAGGCCACCTTGCGCAAACGTTTACCACATGAAAACTGTGTGTGATGGATAGCCTTTCCCACACAGTTTCTCCACGGACCCTGTGTGATATATTCAATAACAAGCTATTTAACGGGAAAAATTGTGTGTGTACCTATGAACGGAAACGTTTTCCTTCGAGCGACTGTGTGGGATGTACATACGAACGGAAACGTTTAGCGAGGACTGACTGTGTGGGATGTACTTGCGACCGGAAACAATTTTGCCGTATAATTGTATTTTTTTAGCTCTACTGTACGTATTTCCGTATTTGAGCGCTCGCCAGTCGCACACGACCTCATTTTGCCGAACGTGTGTGCCAGGAGGGCATATCCCCGACGGTTTCTGGGTCGTGTGGGAAGGACCCCCCTATCGCCCACACTCACTTGGAGACGGTTCCAAATGCCGTCGCGGAAAGGGGTTTTAAACCGTTTGTTTAGGAGCTCGCTGTACTAGTGTGTATGGATCAGCTTTGATTGAAAAAATATCACCTGATCATTGATTTCAACTTCCCTCGAACCATGACGATCACCTAGCAGACTCTAACTGAAACCACCAATGTCGGTTCTATATCCGGCGTATCTCATAGTAGGGGTCCTAAGCTAGGCGTCTTGGAGCGATGGAAACATGGACACATGGTTTTACCCAGGTTCGGGCTCTCTCGAAGAGATAATACCCTACATCCTGCTTTTGATTGTATTGATATGGATGTAGTACAGAGTACATGTATCTACCACGAGATTGTAGTAATGAATATGAGATTGTCTCTTGACTAGCCCGGCCTCGGTTTATATAACACACCTGAGGCCTAGGGTTTAGGAGAGTCCTCGCCTTGGGCGCCAATTCTTGTGGAATATCCCTTGTATGCGGCTTGGGCTGCCCGAAGTGGCCCATGAGTGAACCACCATGGGGGTCCTCGGCCCGATCCAGCTGGTCGGGAGACGACGTGGTGAGTACCCCCTAGTCCAGGACACCGTCAACCCTCAAAGCAAAGTACTACTATGCATGCCCCTAGGGGGGAGGTTGGTAGGAGTTAACCATCGCGCGCCCCCGACCTTCATGCAAAGGAATAATATACATGCATAACGGAAGACTATACATGCATGCTTTTGGGATCACAAACCTGAACACCAATATTCTTACTAACCACAATAATTCACTAGTATCTCCCACATATTAACATCTTTATATTGCAAAACTATTGCAAGGAATCAAACTTATCATATTCAGTGATCTACATGATTTTTTTATTATATCCTCTAGAATACCTATCATATTAGGACCAAATTCATAACCCATGCATATTGCCATTACTATTTATCGAACTCTAAAAATGATCTATGTGAAGCATGAGAGTGCAACTATTTCTTTAAAATATAACCACCGACGTGCTCTAAAAGATATAAGTGAAGTACTAGAGCAACTGCCTAGCTCAAAAGATATAAGTAAAGCACATAGAGTATTCTAACAAATCACGAATAATGTATGTCCCTCTCAAAAAGGTGTGTACAACAAAGATGATTGTGGCACACTAAAAAGCAAACAAAGCAAAGACTCATATAATATACGACGGTCCAAGCAAAACTCATATCATGTGATGAATAAAAATATAGCTCCAAGTAATTTACCGATTGTTGGTAGAAGAAAGAGGGGATGCCATCCAGGGCATACCCAAGCTTAGAGTCTTGGGTGTCCTTGAATATTACCTTGGGGTGCCTTCGACCTCCCCAAGCTTAGGGTCTCTTATTCCTTCATCCATCACGATCTCACTTAAAACTTGAAAACTTCAGCACACAAAACTCAACAGAAAACTCATGAGATCCGTTAGTATAACAAGCAAATCATAAACTTTAAGTACTGTTGTAAACCCATTCATATTTTATTATTGCATAATACCTACTTTATTCTAACTTCACCATGACTTATACCCCCCGATACAATCCATAGATTCATTAAAACAAGCAAACACTGAAACGAAAACAGAATCTGTAAAAAATAGAACTGTCTGTAATGATCTGGACAATGGCCATACTTATGTAACTCCAAAAATTCTGAAACATTGGGACAAGGTGGGAAAGTCGTATATCAATCATGTGTAAAAAAACTTAGAATTTTATCACGTTCCGGTGAATTTAAACAATTATGCTACTGGGAGTAAAAGTTTCTGTTTTTCCCAGAATCAAGTCTACTATCAACCAAATCATCCCAAAGGCTTTACTTGGCACAACCACTAATTTAAACAAAAAAGCCAACCATAACAGTATCATAATTGTGTGCATACACAAAAACATAAAAGAAACAAGAAAAATGAACATAACTATTGGGTTGCCGCCCAACAAGCGCTAATGTTTTACGCCCCTAGCTAGGCGTAATGCATAGTTTGAAGTGTTGTCATCCTTCATTCCGTAGTCCTTTTTAATCAAATCTTCAAAAAAAATAGTAAATCTCTCTTCTCATATTCTTCTTTCCTAGTGGGAGAACTTAAACTATTGAAAGGACTATGTTTAGCAATGTTAACATTCATTACTGAAATTCCGAATCATCACCATAAACATCTTCATATAACATACTAATTCGGAATTTGAAGTAAAATAAAAGTAAATCAATTGCAGTATGGTAGTTTTGGATTTTAATATATGATAAAGATAGACGTGGGGGACATAGTTTTCACTAGAGGCTTCTCTCTTGAACATAGCATATGGTGGGTAAACAAATAACTGTTGGGCAATTGATAGAAAAGCGCATAGTTATGACGATATCCAAGGCAATGATCATGTATATAGGCAGCATGTCCGAGACAAGTACACCGACTCCTGCATGCATCTACAACTATTACTCCACACATCGACCGTTATCCAGCATGCATCTAGAGTATTAAGTTCATAAAGAACAGAGTAACGCCTTAAGAAAGATGACATGATGTAGACAAAGTAAACTCAAACAATATGAATAAATCCCATCATTTTATCCTTAATGGCAATGATACAAATGCGTGCCATGTCCCTTTCTGTCACTGGGATTGAGCACCACAAGATTGGGCCCATCACAAAGCACCTCTCCCATTGCAATATAAATCAATCTAGTTGGCCAAACCAAACGGATAGACCAGAGAGAAATACCAAGCTATAATAATCATACATAAAAGACTTCCGAGAAGACTCAATAATACTCGTAGATAATCTGATCATAAACCCATAATTCATCAGATCCCAACAAACACATCACAAAAGAAGATTACATCGAATAGATCTCCAAGAACAACAAGGAGAACATTGTATTGAAGATCAAAGAGAGAGAATAAGCCATCTAGCTACTAGCTATGGACCCGTAGGTCTGTGCTAAACTACTCACACATTATCGGAAGGGCAGCAAGGTTGATGTAGAGGCCCTCCGTGGTCGATTCCCCTCTGACAGAGTACCGAAAAAGTCCTCCAGATGGGATCTCACAAGAACAAAGCTTGCGGTAGAAAAAATAGTATTTTGGGTGGCTCTTTGTTGGTTTCCTGATTTTAGAGAATTTATAGAGGTGGAATTAGGTCAGCCAAAGAAATGAGGGGCCCATAAGGTACCTAGGAGCGCCTAGATTCCTTGTGGCCTACTCCTTTGATGTCTGGTCTCCTCTAGAAGCTTCCAGGGTCTCTTGTGTCTAGAAAAAATCATCAAAAAATTTCATGGAATTTGGACTTTGTTTGGTACTGATTTCCTGGAAAACCCACAACAGGCAAAAAAAGCAACTGTCACTTGGCACTAAGTTAATAGGTTAGTCCCAAAGAATGATATATAATTGCATATAAAACATCCAAGATGGATACTATAATAGCATGGAACAATAAAAAAATTATAGATATGTTGGAGACGTTCAAGTCTCACTAATGCCATCTTCATTAGCGCTTGCAACAATAACTTTCTCAAATTCAGACATGGTAGCAAATTCAAACAAGCAATTGATAACCCACAAGTATAGGGGATCAATTGTAGCCTCTTTCGATAAGTAAGAGTGTTGAACCCAACGAGGAGCTAAAGGTAGAACAAATATTCCCTCAAGTTCTATCGACCACCGATACAACTCTACGTACGCTTAACGTTCGCTTTACCTAGAACAAGTATGAAACTAGAAGTACTTTGTAGGTGTAGCGGGATAGAAGAATATAAAGGGCACGTAAATAAAAACTAGGGGCTGTTTAGGTAAAGAAGCAATATAGTTAGTATAGCGAGTGTGGAAAAGTGGTGGTAGGAGTTGTGAAATTGTCCCTAAGCAATTGACTATGTTACTAGACCGATAGCAAGTTTTATGTGGGAGAGGCCACTGCTAGCATGTCATCCCTGACTTGGAATTCTATGCACTTATGATTGGAACTATTAGCAAGCATCCGCAACTACTAACATTCATTAAGGAAAAACCCAACCATAGCATTAAGATATATTGGTCCCCCTTCAATCCCGTATGCATCAATTTCTATGCTAGGTTGAAGCTTCTGTCACTCTTGCCCTCCAATACATAGTCCTATCAACATACAACTAACCCTATGGACATCAACATAACCACAAGCAAATTAAACCAATCATAGCAATTCACCAATTACCGATAGGACAACGAAAACCTACTCAGACATCATAGGATGGAAACACATCATTGGATAATAATATGAAGCATAAAGCACCATGTTCAAGTAGAGGGTACAGCGGGTTGTGGGAGAGTGGACCGCTGTAGATAGATGGGGGAAGGTGATGAAGATGTTGGTGAAGATGACGGAGGTGTTGGTGTAGATTGCGGTGACGATGATGGCCCCGGCGGCGTTCCGGTGCCACCGGGAGAGAGGGGGAGAGGGCCCCCCTTCTTCTTCTTGTTCCTTGACCTTCTCCCTAGATGGGAGAAGGGTTTCCCCTCTGGTCCATGGCCTCCATGGCGGTGGAGGGGCGAGAGCCCCTCCGAGATTGGATCCGTCTCTCTGTCTCTCTCTGTTTCTGCGTTCCCTGATTTTGCTCTTTCACCGTTTCTTATATTCCCGGAGATCCGTAACTCCGATTGGGCTGAAATTTGGACACGATTTTTATCCGGATATTGGATTTATTGCCGCGAAAGAAGGGCACCAACCGCCTTATGGAGTGGCCACGAAGGCCCAGGGCGCGTCGGACCCCCTGGGGCGCGCCCCTCACCCTCGTGGGCCCCTCGGGCATCGTCTCGCGTTGATTCCACTTCACAAAATTCACATATACTCCAAAAAAAATCTCCGTCAGTTTTTATCCCATTTGGACTCCGTTTGATATGGATTTTCTACGAAACAAAAAGCATGCAACAAACAAGAACTGGCACTGGGCACTGGGCACTGGGCACTGGTTCGGGCCGCGAGGATGCGTAAAACCCTAGTCCTGCTTTGGTGGGTGTATTTCAGAGAGTTCTTGAGCTCTCGAACTCGCTATGGTGAGTGCATGGTTCGAAAGAGCCGAATCCTTCTCCAGTATGCCATGGGCCTCCTTTTATAGTCGAAAGGGGCCGCCACAATGGCATACAGGAGGTGGAAAGGCGTACAGTATTGCGAGCTTATCGCTCGTATTACAGGACAAGACGCATTTAATGCGTAGCTGAGGTCTCCTCTTGCTTTATTGGGGACGGGAGCGAGGCCCATCCCGTCCGCCGCCGCTCCTCCTCACCTCAACACACGCCCTGGCCAGTGGTGCATGCGGTGCCATGTAGGCAGGCAGGCAGCTGAGGTGGCGCGATGGTAGGGTCTTCACAAAGATCTGCATGCCGCCACGCAAGTGTGTGCTAAGTTGGCCTGGAAGCTGCATGTTGCCACGCAGGCGCCTGCCCAGCTAGTTGGGCTGGCAGCTGCATGCAAACGGCGGCGGAGGCTGGGTTGGTGCGGGCTTGGCAGTGGCCCTGCTGGCGTCCTCGGTGAGGGCCTTGCCGGGTGGCCCGGCAAGGGTCTTGCCGTGGCGTGCTGTCGTCCCCAGCAAGGATCTTGCCGGGGGTCTGGTGGCCTTCCTCGGCAAGGATCTTGCCAAGGATCGTCGTCTTCTAATCCTCATCTGATCTTGAGTGTTCCTTGTCTTCACAAAGATCTGCATGCCACCATGGAGGTGCCTCCCGAGCCCTGGCCCAACGTGGTTGATGATGTTGGAGACCGTGGGCTCAAGGGTGGCTCGCTCTGTTGGTGTGGGGCGAGCTGCCCCGGCAAGGGTCTTGCCGGGGCTACTGAGGCCGTCCCCGGCAAGGGTCTTGCTGGGGGAAACTGCTCCGCCCCTCTGCTCTTTGTGGTCTTGGCCTTGGCGTTGTTTTGGCTGCTTCGGGCTTCGGTTTTACCTTGGTTTACCTCCCTTGCCCTGCTTGGTGTGGCCGTGGGCGCGGCTCCGACTGTCCGTGCACAGGTAAAGGGGTACAAAGGTGCGCCCCTTCTTTTGTACACCGACAGGAGCCCCCGGGCCTGGGCCACACATAAGCACGACACGTTGTTGGGCCAGGCCCAAAACAGTGCGCAGGCAGGCAGGGCGGTTTTTACCGTGGTAAAGCTTTTCGCGCGCCGCGCTTCCCACGACCTGCGCGCAGCGTGGAGGGGTGTGGCATGCTTGGGGCGGCTCCCGCACGCATGCGTCACATCATGGTAAAGAGGCGGCTCGCATCTTCCCCATAAAAAGAGGGAGGCGTGGAGGCGCGGCTCATTTACCGCGCGGGGCTGGGTCGCGGTCTTCAAGGCGTCCACACCCACAATCACGGGGTGGGGAGAGGTCTCTTCACCCGTCCCCTCGATTCTGCACATTCGCCACGCATCCTCCATGCGCTTGGGGTGGCAAGCGGTGGAGGCGGGAAACTGGGCTATCGCCGGTTGGGGCAGCGGGTCGGTCTCGATTCCCTGCGCCTCAGGTGGCTGGATTGGCCAAGCGGGGCGGCCGAGCCCCGACCCCACCCCTTTATAAGGAGGGGGAAGGGGGGATGGCGTCCCGCACTCTTTTGTCATCTATCTCCTCCTGCTTCTGCTTCTTCCTCTCACTCGCCATGGAGAAAGGGAATCCTGGTCCCTCGACGGTGGCGGCGAGGGTCGCCGCTCGACTGCGCGTCCCTCCTCCTCCTGAGCCCGCGGTGGTGGAGCCAGCCGTGAGGGGAAGGGGGAGGGAGCGAGGCCGTGGGCGAGGCCGGGGCAGAGGTCGTGGTGCTCGGGGAAGAGGAGGACGGGGCGGCGCGCCGGCTTCGCCCCCGCCAATGATGCCTTTTCTGATGGAAGGCCATGTTGGAGACCAGCCTCGCGAATTCTTCATCAGGCTGCACCGGCCTCTGCATCGCCGTCTTCGTCTCCCCGCCCCGTTTGCTCGGGAGATCGAGCGTGACCCGCCCCAATCCCTCAGATTGCACATGAGGGGCTGTGGAAATGGGGGCACGCGGGTCGATGTTGACTTCCCTGCTCCTCGAGTCATGTACCTCCGTCGTGGATGGAAGACGTTCGCTCGCATCCATAGCCTGACGGCAGGGCTCGTCCTCTACTTCAAATTAATGGAGGACGGCCTGCTCTCTGTCAAGGTCTTCGGAGACTTCGGGACTCGCCTAAAGTGCTGCATGGAGAGCTCCTCCGACGGAGATTCCGATGATGGAAGCTCTTCCTCGAGCGAAAGTGATGAGGAGGACAGCGGGGAAGATGACGGGGACGAGTCCGACTAGGCGTCGGATGCCCCGCGCCTGGGCGGGTGTGGCAGCAGCAGCATCTGCACCTGGTCGCTCCTCTGGCAGAGTTTTGCCGGGGGAGGGGCCGTCTCCTTGAACTTCTCGGGGCCGTCTCCTTGGGCGGCTAGCGTCGGGAGGCAGCGGAAGAGGAAGAGGGCGGGCGGCAAGGCCGTCAACTCGGAGTACGCGGGCACCGACCCCTTCATCGCATATTACCGGTCCTGCCGCCTCGTCTTCCAGCTCCTTTCCCGGCACCGTCATCACCGGCCCATCCGTGGGCGGCCACCGAGGCGTTCTCTTGGTGCTTTCTGCTGCTCGTAGCTCGCCTAGGCACCCCTTTTGCCCTTTCTCCTCCTTGACCTGCCTCCTGAGGAGAGGGGCAAGAAAGGGATTACGGGCATCTTACCTCTTTTTTAATCTGTAAGCCTTCGGGCCTTGTTAAATTTAAAGCTTGTAATCCCCCTTGTTCATGTTTTTCATTTCGTATGAACTGTACCTGTACGGGATGTTTTTAATGAAAAAGGGGTGTTTGCGGGGGGTTTTCGTTCGTGGATGGAAACCACGACAAGGAGTGAGTCCTCGTTACTATTTAAGATAAACATTTTCCGCCCGGCAATAGGCCTTGCCATCCCCCCACTTCGTTCGACCATTCTCGCACCCTTGGCGGACGCAGGGATGAAGCAGGCTTAGGCTCCTCGTTCTATTTCCTTGCCGCCGCGACTACAACCAAATTCGGGCCCAGGAGATAACCCTTGGGTATAGAAAAAGGGAGCACGGTGGCCTAGAAATAAAACGAGGTTTCACATATCCCAGTTTCATAACGAAATGCATGACAAAGGATAAAAGACTTATCTGGATCTGGAGCCCCCGGCAACCTCATCTCGCCGCGGTCGGATCCTTGTACTGGCAGCCCCCGGCAACTTTGGTTTGCCGGGGTTGGGACGCCGGTCCATGCCTTTTCTTCCAAGTAGCTCAGCAGAAGTGCTCATGTGCCCTGCGAACCAAAAGAGGATAGAAAAGAAACAGAGAGACGCGCACTCGACCTCTAGGCTAGGGGTTAGTCGCCGCTAAGCACTATCAACCCTAACCAAGGAAGAGACTCGACCTAGCATGCATGCTATAACTTAGGGCGCCGGCGCTTCATTTATTTATGCTCAGGGTCTGCGCCTGGCTTTGTACAAAGGGTTACATGCCTTGCCGGCAAAGCTTGTACAAAAGGTGGCTTGCCGGAAGGCCCGGCAAGCTGCGCCTTATGGGTAAAACTTGCGAAGATGCTCGATGTTCCAGGAGTTGCTCACTAGGACAGCATCTTCGGTCTCCAGGCGGACTGCACCGGGCCTGGTGACTCGTATTACCCGATAAGGGCCTTCCCACTTCGGCGTCAACTTGTTGGAATTCTTGGCCGACTGAATGCGCTGAAGAACAAGGTCGCCTTCCTCAAAGCTTCGGGCATGAACCTTGCGGCTATGGTAGCGGCGCAAGGCTTGCTAGCCGCCCGGAGACGATCTTCCTCAAGGAGCATTGCGTCATCTTGCCACAACTGCTCTTGCTCAAGCTCATCATAAGTGAGCACTCGAGGTGACCCGTATATGAGTTCCGTGGGGAGATCTGCCTCTGCCCCATATACTAGGGCAAAGGGTGTCTGACCGGTGGCTCGACTTGGCATCGTCCTGATCGACCAAAGAACCGCCGGCAACTCATCAATCCAGTGCCTTCCACTCTTGTGCACTTTGTCAAAGGTCTTCGTTCTCAAGCCTCGCAACACTTCAGCATTTGCCCTCTCTGCTTGGCCGTTGCTCCGTGGGTGTGCCACGGAAGCAAAACAGACCTTGCTTCCAAGGTCTTGAATGTACTGCATGAAGGTGTGGCTCGTGAACTGTGTGCCGTTGTTGGTGATAATCCTACTTGGCACACCAAAACGGCTGACCAGTCCCTTGAAGAACTTGACGGCTGACTGAGCAGTCACCTTTCTCACTGCTTCCACTTTCGGCCACTTTGTGAACTTATCGATTGCAATGTACAAGTACTCAAAGCCCCCGACAGCGCGGGGGAAAGGGCCCAGTATATCGAGCCCCCAGACCGAGAATGGCCAGGAGAGAGGGATTGTTTGAAGGGCTTGAGCTGGTTGATGAAGCTTCTTTGAATGGAACTGACACGCTTCACACTTGGTTACTAGTGCCGTCGCATCCTGGAGGGCGGTGGGCCAGAAGAAACCTTGCCGGAACGCCTTGCCGGCGAGGGCCCTCGACCCTATGTGGGAGCCACATATGCCTCCATGTATCTCCGCCAACAGCTCCACTCCTTCCTCCCGGGGGATGCACTTCAATTTCACACCGTTCGGTCTCCTCCTATACATGACGTCATCGACGAACTGGTACAGGGCAGACCGATGGGCTACTCTTTCCGCTTCTTCCTGCTCCTCAGGAAGCTCCCCTGTTTGGAGGAATCAAACGGTATGCTGCGCCCATGCCGGAGCCTGGGGTTCGACAGCAAGGACCAAAGGCATTTCCTCTGTCGTGAGAGCGGCTATCTCTACGGCCAGGGCTTGACGCCCTGCCGGAGCCAGCTGCTCGTTGGCAGGCTTAGGGTCCACAGCAACATCCTTGCCGGCAGCCCCAGGGGGCTCGGCAGGAAAGTACTTGCCGGGGCCTGATTTCCTCCGCTTGTTCTGCTCTGTTGATGGTTCGACGGATGGCTGAGTTAACCGGAGCAAAAAGGTACCTGGTTCCACAGGTAGCTTGAATGCATCATGCTTTGACAGGTAATCAGCGATGTCGTTCTCTGCTCGGGGGACGTGCTCCGCTTGGATACCGTCAAAGCGCTCCTCCAGCTTCCTCACCTCATCTATGTAGGCCTCCATCAATGGGCTCTGGTAATCCTTATTGACCTGTCTAACAACAAGCTGCGAGTCACCCCTGACGATGGGCTTCTTAACCCCGAGGTCTGCCGCGATCCTTAGACCGGCAAGCAACCCCTTGTACTCAGCAGTGTTGTTGGTGGACATATCCCTGGGAAAGTGCATCTGGACCACGTACTTGAGGTGCTCTCCGGTGGGTGCGACGAGCAGCACGCCGGCACCGGCGCCTTGCAGCGAGAAAGCCCCATCAAAGTACATGATCCAATTGCGGCCTGCTTCCTTGCCGGGGAGAGCGGTCTCCTGGATTTCTTTGTCGGGCGTTGAGGTCCATTCTGCAATGAACTCTGCCAAGACTCTGCTCTGGATTGTCGAGGTACTTTCAAACTTCAACCCAAAATTGACAACTCCAGGGCCCATTCCACAATCCTTCCGGTTGCATCTGGGTTATGCAGTATCCATTGCAATGGGAGGCGTGTGACGACAGTGATTTCTTGGGCTTGGAAGTAATGACGCAGCTTCCTCGAGGCCATAAGGAGGCCGAAGAGAAATTTCTGCACACCGGAGTACCTCGACCTAGCCCCCTGCAGGAGGGAGCTGACAAAGTAAACCGGGTGCTGCATCATCTTCTTCTTCTGCATCACCTCACCTGACTGCGCAGGCACTGCCTTGGTGGCATCAGACTCTGCCGGGGGCCTTGCCTTGCCGGCATCAGGCCCTGCCGGGGGAATCTTTGGCTTGCCATCCGCAGGTTCTGCCATCGCCACTGCCTCCTCGTCGACCTCCCTCTATGCCACCAGTGCGGCGCTGACCACTTGATTCATCGCCGCTAGGTACAGCAGCAACGACTCTTGTGGTTTAGGCGCAACCAGTATTGGCATGGAGGAAAGGCATTTCTTCAGATCCTGCAACGCCGCCTCGGCTTTTGGGGTCCACTCCATTGGGCCTGCCTTCTTCAAGATTTTCAAAAAGGGAAGGGCATGCTCGGCGGACTTGGAGATGAATTGGCTCATGGCAGCGACGCAGCCGGTGAGTCGACGCACATCCTTGATCCGCTTGGGCGCCTCAATCTGCTCAATGGATTTGATTTTGTCTGGGTTTGCCTCGATCCTGCGCTGCGACACAAAGAATCCGAGAAGCTTGCCGGACGGAACACTGAAGACACTCTTCTCAGGGTTCAGCTTAAGGTTGATCTTGCGCAGATTGGCGAACGTCTCTTCCAGATCTTGCACGAGAGTTGCCTCGTCCTTGGTTTTGACCACTATGTCATCCATGTATGCTTCCATATTTCTATGGAGCTGGGGTTCAAAACCAATTTGGACTGCTCTTGCAAACGTCGAGCCAGCACTCTTCAACCCGAAAGGCGTCCCTAAAAAGCAATACGTACCACATGGGGTGATGAATGATGTCTTCTCTTCATCCTCTCTTGTCATGAAGATTTGGTGGTAGCCTGAGTAGGCGTCGAGGAATGAGAGCAGATCACACCCGGCCGTGGAGTCAACAATCTGGTCGATGCGCGGGAACGGGAAGGGGTCCCTAGGACAAGCCTTCTTGATATCTGTGTAGTCAATACACAGCCTCCACTTCCCATTTGCCTTGCGCACTACTACCGGATTGGCCAACCACGTCGGGTGGAGCACTCCTCTCACCAGCCCTGCCGCTTCTAACTTCCTGATCTCCTCTGTGATGAACTCTTGCCTCTCTAGAGCCTGCTTTCTGACTTTCTGCTTGACGGGCCGCGCATGAGGGCAGACAGCTAGGTGGTGCTCAATCACCTCCCTGGGAACACCGGGGATGTCGGATGCTTGCCACGCAAACACGTCGACATTCGCCCGCAGGAAGGTGACGAGCGCGCCTTCCTATTTGCTGTCGAGGGTGGAGCCTATGGTGAAGGCCCCTCCCGTGCCATCCTCCCTGACAGACACCTTCTTGGTCTGCGGTGGCTCAGCTCTGGATTTCTTGCTCTTGTCGGTAGAGCTCTTTGGCACGTCCTCGACGGTAGCGCAACACTCCGAGGAGGTGCGCTTGCCGGAGTGGGCGCGAGAGGTCTTGCCGGGCTTCTTTTACCCTCCCGGGCCTTCAGCGGCAGGAGCAAGTGCCTTGACGGCAGCTGCTGCCACTCCTTCCCGGTAGAGTTGGTCAGCGCAAATCAGCGCGTCCTTCTTGTCGGAGGGGACGGAGATGATGTTCAATGGCCCGGGCATCTTTAGCATGTTGTAGGTGTAGTGTGACGCTGCCATGAACATGGCTAGTGCCGGGCGGCCGAGGATCCCGTTGTAGGGCAAGGGGATCTCAGCTACGTCGAAGATGATCCTCTCCGTCCTGTAGTTCAACTCTCCTCCAAACGTCACGGGCAGTGTGACCTTCCCCTTCGGCTGGCTCCTCCCCGGATTGACCCCTTGAAACATGCCCGTTTCCTCGAGGTCTCCATTAGGAATTTGCAGCCTTTTGATCACGACGGGCGAGATCAAGTTCAGGCCGGCCCCGCCGTCGACCAACATGTTGTTCACCTTGAGGTTGCGTATCGTTGGTGAGACCAACAATGGCAAACACCGACTGCGGTTGTGCGGTCAGGGTGGTCCTCGGCGTCAAAGATGAGGGGCATGCTGGACCACTTCAGCGGCTTCTGAGCGTCGAACGACGGCTCCGCTGGTGTAATCTCACGCGCCCACTGCTTGAGCTGGCGGTGAGAAGTATGCAGAGAGGCGCCAACATCGACGCACATGGCCTCTGTAGCCTTCTGGAACTCTTGCTCACCAGAATCGTCGTCCTCGTCATGATCATCGTCTTCTTGTTTCTTGTCACGGCCCCGGGCGGGCCTCTCTTGTTGGTAGTCCTTGCCGCGGCGGCCTCCTTGGCTGCCACGCTTCTTGCCGGATCCCTCGGCACCATCCTGGTCCTTCTCCTTGTCCTGCCTCTCGTACTCAGCCTTTTGCTTCTCAGCAAGCAGCTCGACTTGTCGGCAGTTTTGGAGGTCGTGGCCCTTGGTGCGGTGGATCTTGCAGTATCGCTTGCCGGAGCTTCCTGGCTTGTCGGCAGCTGCCAAGGCCCGACAGGCGGCGCACCGGGCAATCTCCTTGCCGGGGCCGTCTGCCTTGACCTTCTTGGTAGCGCCGATGTCGTCAGATCCTTCAACGGTAAGCACGGCCCTTTCCCTTGTGTTTCCTGTTGCGACGCCGGCTCTTCTTCGTCGGGGTGGCGGCGTCTTCGTGGGAGGAGTCGGTTTCCGCGCCGGCGTCTTCGCTGGGGCACTTCCTTCCCTCTTCAGCCCGGGCGCACTTATCGACCAGAACGTAGAGTTCGTCCACATCCTTAACCTTAGTCATCGCCAGCTCTTCGCGCATCTTGCGATTGCGCATGTTCTGATGGAACGCGCTGATCACAGCGGCGGGATGAACATCAGGGATGTTATACTGCACCCGGCTGAACCTCTGGATGTACTTGCGCAGGGTTTCCCCTTCCTTCTGGGGGATGATATGTAAATCACTAGCCTGGCCATGAGCTTGGTGGCCTCCTGTGAAGGCGCCAACGAACTCATGGCATAGGTCCGACCAAGAAGAAATGGAATCTGCCGGCAAGTGCATCAACCAAGACATAACATTGGGCTTCAGCGCCAGCGGGAAATAATTGGCAAGCACCTTGTCGTCGCGAGCTCCGGCAGCCTGCATCGCGATGGTGTAGATGCTGAGGAACTTGGACGAATGGGTCTTGCCAGTGTACTTCTCGCCGACGTCGGGCTTGAACGTGCGGTGGGACGGCCATTGGAACTGCCACAACTCGCGGGTAAAGGCCGGGCAGCCCACCTCATAAGGTAGGCCGCCGGAGCCCCCCCAGTGGTGAGTGGTCCATAGCGGGCCCCACCCGCTTGTCCGACTAGTGGCGTGTATTGCGCCAGCGCTCGATGGTGGTCCGAGCGTCTTCGTGAGCTCGTTCCCGAAGAACTTGGCGCTGGTCGCGGAGGGTCCGCGGGTCGGACGACGCTATGGAGATGTTATCACAAACGCCGTCACGACGGGCCGACGCCCGCGGCGGTTGGCGAGGAGGAGGAGAGTGCACCATGACCGCAGCACCCCCGGTCCCCCCAGCGCTGGCATGTGGTGGCTCGGTGGAGCGCCGGCCCGGGGGTCCCGCCGGTCGCGGGTCGTCTTTGTTGGCAACGGCGACGAGGCTCCGGATGGTGGCCCTCCACTCGTCTAGATTCTCCGCAGCAGGAGGGAAGTCGAGGAGCAGCTGCGCGCGCCAAAGCTTCTGCTGGCGTGGGTGGCGGCGATAGCTGTGTGGACCGTGGCGTGCTTTGACTTCTAACCACGTTAGAAGGAGCTCCATCGCGACCCAGCGGCTGCGCGCCATTTTCACCAGCACTTCGGCGGGCATGCTGAACTCCTTCATCCCGCGGATGACGCACAGGGCTCTTCCCACGGCGGTGCTCAGGGTCACCGGCATGGTGACGCTGCTCGTCGCGCACACCATGGGAAGAGCACGCAGTGGTCGTCGGCGTGGGCGTCTTGGAGGTCGCTGCACTGCCCAGGGGTGGCACAACGACACTCCTGGGGGCCCCGCGCCGCCTGCGGGGGCCCAGCTCCGTCTTTGGATCTGGCGACGTGCGGCCGATCGTCTGGCGCGCGAACGACGCCACTCGCCAGGCTCTGACTGCCAGGATGATGCTGGTGCTCGCGGCCGCGGCCCGAGACCTGTCCGCGACCGGCCCGCTGCTCGCCCGCACTGGCACGGGCCGTTCGGCTCCCAACGAGCCGATCGCCGTGGCCGTCTTCTTCTTGGGGGCCATGGCGACGAAGAACTACTAGGCTAACTACTAGACCAGATTCTCGCAATTGTGCCCCCTACCTGGCGCGCCAAAGATGTCGGTGTGGAACGACACCTATGGGATCACGAGAATCCCTACTACGGTTGCCGGGGCGCAGGGTTGCGAGAAGAGCAGGATTAGTAATCGGCACAAGGATCGTTTACCCAGGTTCAGGCCGCGAGGATGCGTAAAACCCTAGTCCTGCTTTGGTGGTGTATTTCAGAGAGTTCTTGAGCTCTCGAACTAGCTATGGTGAGTGCGTGGTTCGAAAGAGCCGAATCCTTCTCCAGTATGCCATGGGCCTCCTTTTATAGTCGAAAGGGGCTGCCACAGTGGCATACAGGAGGTGGAAAGGCGTACAGTATTGCGAGCTTATCACTCGTATTACAGGACAAGACGCATTTAATGCGTAGCTGAGGTGTCCTCTTGCTTTATTGGGGACGGGAGCGAGGCCCGTCCCGTCCGCCGCCGCTCCTCCTCACCTCGACACGCGCCCTGGCCAGTGGTGCATGCGACACCATGTAGGCAGGCACGCAGCTAAGGTGGCACGGTGGTAGGGTCTTGACGAAGATCTGAATGCCGCCACGCAGGTGTGTGCTAAGTTGGCCTGGAAGCTGCATGTTGCCACGTAGGCGCCTGCCCAGCTGGTTGGGCTGGCAGCTGCATGCGAACGGCGGCGGAGGCTTGGTTGGTGCGTGCTTGGCAGTGGCCCTGCTGGCGTCCTCGGTGAGGGCCTTGCCGGGTGGCCCGGCAAGGGTCTTGCCGTGGCGCGCTGTCGTCCCCGGCAAGGATCTTGCCGGGGGTCTGGTGGCCTTCCTCGGCAAGGATCTTGCTGAGGATCGTCGTCTTCTAATCCTCATCAGATCTTGAGTGTTCCTTGTCTTCACAAAGATCTGCATGCCACCATGCAGGTGCCTCCCGAGCCCTGGCCCAACGTGGTTGATGATGTTGGAGACCGTGGGCTCAAGGGTGGCTCGCTCTGTTGGTGTGGGGCGAGCTGCCCTGGCAAGGGTCTTGCCGGGGCAACTGAGGCCGTCCCCGGCAAGGGTCTTGCCGGGGGAAACTGCTCCGCCCCTCTGCTCTTTGTGGTCTTGGCCTTAGCGTTGTTCTGGCTGCTTCGGGCTTCGGTTTTACCTTGGTTTACCTCCCTTTGCCCTGCTTGGTGTGGCCGTGGGCGCGGCTCCGACTGTCCGTGCGCAGGTAAAGGGGTACAAAGGTGCGCCCCTTCTTTTGTACACCGACACATATATCAAGCAATGACGAAGTCTAACTCTCTCCTATGCATCGACATGTCATACAAGAACAATTTATGAACATCAAGTAAAGGCCAATACATAGCATAAGCAGTTTCTTGCAATTTTATCGTGTTGGAAACATAGAGAGGTGGAGATATAGTTTCTCTTTCATAATAATTGCAAGTAGGAGCAGCAAGTACATGCATATTATATCTATCAAAATCATCATGTGTAGTAGTGAAATGCAACCCATCAATATAATCCTTAATAAGGGAAAACATCTCCGATATAGTGTAGTTTGGAGAATTCAAAAAGATAATAGGACTATCATGTGTGGGTGCAATAGCAACAATTTAATGTTTAACATAAGGAACAATAGCAAGTTCACCTCCATAAGCATAATTCATATTGGCATCTTGGCCACAAGAATAGCAAGCATCAAGTTCATCAAAAAGGGATACTTCAAATGAATCAACGAGATCATAGCAATTATCATGGCATTCATCCTTCGGTAAGAATGAAGGGACATTAAATAATGTATGAGTTGGAGAGTTACTCTCATTAGAAGGTGGGCACGGGTAGCTAATCTGCTCTTCCTCCTTTTGTTCTTCGCTCTCCTCGTCATCTTTTTCATCCAATGAGCCCATAGTTTCATCAATTCCTTCTTCCATAGACTCCTGCAAAATATTAGTCTCTTCTTGGACAGTGGAGGAGTCCTCAATATATGGTTTAACATAGGCATTAGAAGCATAATTATCATAACAATATTTAAGTATGGCAAAATTTTCAGATTTGTAAAGAGTAGCACCATACTTTCCAACCAAAGAAGTAATTATAAACACCCTTAGCATAGGAAGATACGATTCCATTATCACTAAACTCACATTGGTAGGGAAGGTGATTCTTAGGGTCTTCAGAACAACAAGCAAAATCATATATTTCACGTAAATTCCAAGCATAGCATTGCAAAAGATGAATTTGATCCAATAAAAGTTTCCCTTTTTGAGATAAGCGGTGTCGCACATAACAAGCATGCTCATCTAAATATTTGCCCTCAACTAAGCTAGTTGGGGTTTCAGCACGAGCACATAGGGATCAAAGATGATCCAAGTAAAAAGCTTCAGGAGTGTGGTAGATTTTGAGTGGTTCTTCAACCATTGGTGTAGTAGGTGCAACTAATTTTTTTGGTATTTTGCATTTCCTACCCATAATTAAAGATAGAAAACAAAAGCACAAAATAAAAACTACTTAGTGATAAACCAAACAAGCACACACGAGAATATTCACCCCACGCTATAACTCCCCAGCAATAGCGCCAGAAAAAGGTCTTGATAACCCACAAGTATAGGGGATCAATTGTAGCCTCTTTCGATAAGTAAGAGTGTCAAACCCAACGAGGAGCTAAAGGTAGAACAAATATTCCCTCAAGTTCTATCGACCACCGATACAACTCTATGCACGCTTAACATCTTTATATTGCAAAACTATTGCAAGGAATCAAACTTATCATATTCAGTGATCTACATGATTTTTTTATTATATCCTCTTGAATACCTATCATATTAGGACCAAATTCATAACCCATGCATATTGCCATTACTATTTATCAAACTCTAAAAATGATCTAAGTGAAGCATGAGAGTGCAACTATTTCTTTAAAATATAACCACCGCCGTGCTCTAAAAGATATAAGTGAAGTACTAGAGCAACTGCCTAGCTCAAAAGATATAAGTAAAGCACATAGAGTATTCTAACAAATCACGAATAATGTATGTCCCTCTCAAAAAGGTGTGTACAACAAAGATGATTGTGGCACACTAAAAAGCAAACAAAGCAAAGACTCATATAATATACGACGGTCCAAGCAAAACTCATATCATGTGATGAATAAAAATATAGCTCCAAGTAATTTACCGATTGTTGGTAGAAGAAAGAGGGGATGCCATCCAGGGCATACCCAAGATTAGAGTCTTGGGTGTCCTTGAATATTACCTTGGGGTGCCTTCGACCTCCCCAAGCTTAGGGTCTCTTATTCCTTCATCCATCACGATCTCACTTCAAACTTGAAAACTTCAGCACACAAAACTCAACAGAAAACTCATGAGATCCGTTAGTATAACAAGCAAATCATAAACTTTAAGTACTGTTGTAAACCCATCCATATTTTATTATTGCATAATACCTACTTTATTCTAACTTCACCATGACTTATACCCCCCGATACAATCCATTGATTCATTAAAACAAGCAAACACTGAAACGAAAACAGAATCTGTAAAAAATAGAACTGTCTGTAATGATCTGGACAATGGCCATACTTATGTAACTCCAAAAATTCTGAAACATTGGGACAACGTGGGAAAGTCGTATATCAATCATGTGCAAAAAACTTAGAATTTTATCACGTTCCGGTGAATTTAAACAATTCTGCTACTGGGAGTAAAAGTTTCTGTTTTTCCCAGAATCAAGTCAACTATCAACCAAATCATCCCAAAGGCTTTACTTGGCACAACCACTAATTTAAAAAAAAGCCAACCATAACAGTATCATAATTGTGTGCATACACAAAAACATAAAAGAAACAAGAAAAATGAACATAACTATTGGGTTGCCGCCCAACAAGCGCTATTGTTTTACGCCCCTAGCTAGGCGTAATGCATAGTTTGAAGTGTTGTCATCCTTCATTCCCTAGTCCTTTTTAAATAAATCTTCAAAAAAAATTAGTAAATCTCTCATCTCATATTCTTCTTTCCTAGTGGGAGAACTTAAATTATTGAAAGGACTTTGTTTAGCAATGTTAACATTCATTACTGAAATTCCGAATCATCACCATAAACATCTTCATATAACATACTAATTCGGAATTTGAAGTAAAATAAAAGTAAATCAATTGCAGTATGTATTTTTGGATTTTAATATATGATAAAGATAGACGTGGGGGACATAGTTTTCACTAGAGGCTTCTCTCTTGAACATAGCATATGGTGGGTAAACAAATTACTGTTGGGCAATTGATAGAAAAGCGCATAGTTATGACGATATCCAAGGAAATGATCATGTATATAGGCAGCATGTCCGAGACAAGTACACCGACTCCTGCATGCATCTACAACTATTACTCCACACATCGACCGTTATCCAGCATGCATCTAGAGTATTAAGTTCATAAAGAATAGAGTAACGCCTTAAGCAAGATGACATGATGTAGACAAAGTAAACTCAAACAATATGAATAAATCCCATCATTTTATCCTTAATGGCAACGATACAAATGCGTGCCATGTCCCTTTCTGTCACTGGGATTGAGCACCACAAGATTGGGCCCATCACAAAGCACCTCTCCCATTGCAATATAAATCAATCTAGTTGGCCAAACCAAACGGATAGACCAGAGAGAAATACAAAGCTATAATAATCATACATAAAAGACTTCCGAGAAGACTCAATAATACTCGTAGATAATCTGATCATAAACCCATAATTCATCAGATCCCAACAAACACATCACAAAAGAAGATTACATCGAATAGATCTCCAAGAACAACAAGGAGAACATTGTATTGAAGATCAAAGAGAGAGAATAAGCCATCTAGCTACTAGCTATGGACCCGTAGGTCTGTGGTAAACTACTCACACATTATCGGAAGGGCAGCAAGGTTGATGTAGAGGCCCTCCGTGGTCGATTCCCCTCTGACAGAGTACCGAAAAAGGCCTCCAGATGGGATCTCGCAAGAACAAAGCTTGCGGTAGAAAAAAATAGTATTTTGGGTGGCTCTTTGTTGGTTTCCTGATTTTAGAGAATTTATAGAGGTGGAATTAGGCCAGCCAGAGAAATGAGGGGCCCATAAGGTACCTAGGAGCGCCTAGATTCCTTGTGGCCTACTCCTTTGATGTCTGGTCTCCTCTAGAAGCTTCCAGGGTCTCTTGTGTCCAGAAAAAATCATCAAAAAATTTCATGGAATTTGGACTTTGTTTGGTACTGATTTCCTGGAAAACCCACAACAGGCAAAAAAAGCAACTGTCACTTGGCACTAAGTTAATAGGTTAGTCCCAAAGAATGATATATAATTGCATATAAAACATCCAAGATGGATACTATAATAGCATGGAACAATAAAAAAATTATAGATATGTTGGAGACGTTCAAGTCTCACTAATGCCATCTTCATTAGCGCTTGCAACAATAACTTTCTCAAATTCAGACATGGTAGCAAATTCAAACAAGCAATTGATAACCCACAAGTATAGGGAATCAATTGTAGCCTCTTCCGATAAGTAAGAGTGTTGAACCCAATGAGGAGCTAAAGGTAGAACAAATATTCCCTCAAGTTCTATCGACCACCGATACAACTCTACGTACGCTTAACGTTCGCTTTACCTAGAACAAGTATGAAACTAGAAGTACTTTGTAGGTGTAACGGGATAGAAGAATATAAAGGGCACGTAAATAAAAACTAGGGGCTGTTTAGGTAAAGAAGCAATATAGTTAGTATAGAGAGTGTGGAAAAGTGGTGGTAGGAGTTGTGAAATTGTCCCTAAGCAATTGACTATGTTACTAGACCGATAGCAAGTTTTATGTGGGAGAGGCCACTGCTAGCATGTCATCCCTGACTTGGAATTCTATGCACTTATGATTGGAACTATTAGCAAGCATCCGCAACTACTAACGTTCATTAAGGAAAAACCGAACCATAGCATTAAGATATATTGGTCCCCCTTCAATCTCGTATGCATCAATTTCTATGCTAGGTTGAAGCTTCTATCACTCTTGCCCTCCAATACATAGTCCTATCAACATACAACTAACCCTATGGACATCAACATAACCACAAGCAAATTAAACCAATCATAGCAATTCACCAATTACCGATAGGACAACGAAAACCTACTCAGACATCATAGGATGGAAACACATCATTGGATAATAATATGAAGCATAAAGCACCATGTTCAAGTAGAGGGTACAGCGGGTTGTGGGAGAGTGGACCGCTGTAGATAGATGGGGGAAGGTGATGAAGATGTTGGTGAAGATGACGGAGGTGTTGGTGTAGATTGCGGTGACGATGATGGCCCCGGCGGCGTTCCGGTGCCACCGGGAGAGAGGGGGAGAGGGCCCCCCTTCTTCTTCTTGTTCCTTGACCTTCTCCCTAGATGGGAGAAGGGTTTCCCCTCTGGTCCATGGCCTCCATGGCGGTGGAGGGGCGAGAGCCCCTCCGAGATTGGATCCGTCTCTCTGTCTCTCTCTGTTTCTGCGTTCCCTGATTTTGCTCTTTCACCGTTTCTTATATTCCCGGAGATCCGTAACTCCGATTGGGCTGAAATTTGGACACGATTTTTATCCGGATATTGGATTTATTGCCGCGAAAGAAGGGCACCAACCGCCTTATGGAGTGGCCACGAAGGCCCAGGGCGCGTCGGACCCCCTGGGGCGCGCCCCTCACCCTCGTGGGCCCCTCGGGCATCGTCTCGCGTTGATTCCACTTCACAAAATTCACATATACTCCAAAAAAAATCTCCGTCAGTTTTTATCCCATTTGGACTCCGTTTGATATGGATTTTCTACGAAACAAAAAGCATGCAACAAACAAGAACTGGCACTGGGCACTGGATCAATATATTAGTCCCAAGAGTAGTATAAAAGTTGCCAAAAGTATGTAAAAGTTGTATAATATTGGCATGGAACAATCAAAGATACGACGGAGACGTATCAACAATCAAGCAAAAAGGCAAACAGAGAATATTTTTGAGTTTTTGTTAAAACGTTTTAGAAGTGGGGGAGATGAAAACGAGAGGCAAATGGCAAATGAAAGTAAATGCCAGGAGATGAACTTTATGTGATGGTACTTGATAGGTTTTGGTGATGTCTCCCTGGCAACAGCGCCAGAAATTCTTCATGCTACTTGTGAGGTACGTTGGGATTGCCTTGAAGAGGAGAAGATGATGCAGTACACTAGAGATAAGTATTTACCTCAGTTAAGAACCAAGGTTATCAATCAAGTAGGAGAACCACGGAAGACCTCTTGAACAGCACCTACACACAAAAGAACAAATACTTGCACCCAACGCAATCAAGGGGGTTGTCAATCCCCTCGGCGGTTAATTGCAAGGATCAAGTCCAATAATGGTACACAGATAAAAAACACAAAATAAAAGAATGGTAAATAAATTGCAGCAAGGTATTTTTGGATTTTAATATATGATAAAGGTAGTCCGGGGGGCCATAGTTTTAATATATGCATTAGTAGTTAACCACGGACCTACGGGTCCATAGCTAGTAGCCAGATGGCTTCTTCTCTCTCTTTGTTCTTCAATACAATTTGCACCTCGATGTTTGGAGTTATATCCATTGTAAACTTCTTTTTGGTATGTTTGTTGGGATCCGTTGAATTGTGGGTTAAAGATCTGAATATTCATGTGATGGGCCCGATCTTGCGGTGCTCAATCCCAGTGACAGAAAGGGACAAGAAACATATTTGTATTGTTGCCATTAAGGGTAAAACAATGGGGTATATTCATATTTATTGGATTTACTTTGTCTACATGTCATCTTTCTTAAGGCGTTACTCTTTTTTTATTATTAACTTAAGACCCTAGATGCATGCTGGATAGCGGTCGATGGGTGGAGTAATAGCAGTAGATGCAGGCAGGAGTCGGTCTACTTATTTCGGGCGTTGCCTTGAATATCGTCATAACAATGCGCTTTTCTATCAGGTGCCCAACAGTAATTTGTTCACCCACTGTATGCTATGTGTTCGAGAGATAGAAGCCTCTAGTGAAAACTATGGCCCCCGAGTCTACTTTTATCATTGCTGCAATTTTTTAACTTTTAATTTGTTTTGCAATTTATCTATCTACCGCTACAAGATTTGATCCTTGCAAGTAACGAGTTGAAGGGGATTGACAACCCTCTTGCTCGTGTTGGGTGCAAGTATTTGCTTTTGTGTTCGCAGGTGTTGTTCATGAGGCTTTGCGTAATTCTCCTACTGGATTGATACCTTCATTATTAATGAGGGAAATACTTATCTCTACTGTTCTACATCTCCCCTCCTCTACGGGGAAAATCCCAATGCAGCTCACAAGTAGCAGATGACCACGTCCTTCTTGTCGGAGTGAATAGTGATGACGTTCATCGGCCCTGACATCTTCAGTGTGTTATAGGCATAGTGGGACACTACCATAAACTTGCGAGAGCTGGGCGACCTAGGATTCCATTGTACGGCAAAGGTATCTTGACGACATCGAAGTCAATTTTATTTGTCCTATAGTTGAGCTCACAGCCAAACGTCACCGGCAAGGTTATCTTTCCCTTTGGTTGGCTCCTTCCTGGATTGATCCCTTGAAACGTTCCCGTTTGCTTGAGATCTTCATCAGGAATTTGTAGCTCTTGATCACATCAGGTGAGATCAAGTTGAAGCCGTCCCCACCATCAACCAGCATCCTTGTCATTTTGAGGTTGCAAATTGTTGGTGAAACCAACAACGGAAGCACCCGATTGTAGTTGTGCGATCTGCGCGATCCTCAGCATAAAAAATGATGGGCGTGTTGGACCACTTGAGTGGCTTCTGCGCCTCCATTGCCGGTTCCACTGCATTTATCTCATGGGGCCTCTACTTGAGATGCCGGTGAGAGGACTGCAGAGATGCACCTCCATTAATGCACATGGCTTCTGTTGCCTTTTGGAATTCTTGGCCCTCGGACTCCTCTTCGTCCTCATCATCATCATCCTCGTCCTCCTTCTTATCACAACCTCTAGCAGGTTTCTCCTTCTGCTGCTTGGCCTTGCCGCGGTGACCTCCACGACCACCACGGTTCTTCTTGCCGGACCCGCCGGCACCATCTTGGCCTTTCTCCTTGTCGCGCTTCTCATACTCTTGCTTCTGCTTCTCGGCAAGCTGCTCAACTTGCCGGCATTCTTGGAGATCATGGCCCTTGGTGGGGTGGATCTTGCAGTATGGCACATCAGTCTTGTCCATCTTGTCCCTTGCTGCGGCCTCATGACCACAAGTACATACAGCAGTATCCTTGCCTAAGCCTTCAGTCTTGGCCTTCTTGCCAGCACTGGTGTTGTCGGAGCCCTCAACGGACATAACGACCCTGCCTTTGCGCTTGTGGTTGTGCTTCCGGCCCTTCTTTGGGGTGGATGTTGGGGAACGTAGTAATTTCAAAAAAATTCTACGCACACGCAAGAACATGGTGATGCATAGCAACGAGAGGGGAGAGTGTTGTCCACGTACCCTCATAGACCGAAAGCAGAAAGCGTTAACACAACGCGGTTGATGTAGTCGTACGTCTTCATGATACGACCGATCAAGTACCAAATGCACGGCACCTCCGAGTTCAACACACGTTCAGCTCGATGACATCCCTCGAACTCCGATCCATCCGAGCTTTGAGGGAGAGTTCCGTCCGCACGACGGCGTGGTGACGATGATGATGTTCTACCGACGCAGGGCTTCGCCTAAGCACCGCTACGATATTATCGAGGTGGATTATGGTGGAGGGGGGCACCGCACACGGCTGAGAGATCTAGAGATCAATTGTTGTGTCTTTGGGGTGCCCCTCTGCCCCCGTATATAAAGGAGCAAGGGGGGAGGCGGCCGGCCTAGGAGGAGGGCGCGCCAAGGGGGGAGTCCTACTCCCACCGGGAGTAGGACTCCTCCTTTCCTTGTTGGAGTAGGAGAAGGGAAGGGAGAAGGAGAAGGAAGGGGGCGCCCCCCTCCCTAGTCCAATTCGGACTAGTCCATGGGGAGGGGTGCGGCCACCCTTTAGGGCCTTTCTCTCCTTTCCCGTATGGCCCATTAAGGCCCAATACGAATTCTCGTAACTCTCCGGTACTCCGAAAAATACCCGAATCACTCGGAACCTTTCCGATGTCCGAATATAGTCGTCCAATATATCGATATTTACGTCTCGACCATTTCGAGACTCCTCGTCATGTCCCTGATCTCATCCGGGACTCCGAACTCCTTCGGTACATCAAAACACATAAACTCATAATATAACCGTCATCTAACTTTAAGCGTGCGGACCCTACGGGTTCGAGAACTATGTAGACATGACCGAGACACGTCTCCGGTCAATAACCAATAGCGGAACCTGGATGCTCATATTGGCTCCCACATATTCTATGAAGATCTTTATCGGTCAAACCGCATCACAACATACGTTGTTCCCTTTGTCATCGGTATGTTACTTGCCCGAGATTCGATCGTCGGTATCTCAATACCTAGTTCAATCTCGTTACCGGCAAGTCTCTTTACTCGTTCCGTAATACATCATCCTGCAACTAACTCATTAGTTGCAATGCTTGCAAGGCTTTAAGTGATGTGCATTACCAAGTGGGCCCAGAAATACCTCTCAGACAATCGGAGTGACAAATCCTAATCTCGAAATACGCCAACCCAACAAGTACCTTCGGAGACACCTATAGAGCACCTTTATAATCACCCAGTTACGTTGTGACGTTTGGTAGCACACAAAGTGTTCCTCCGGTAAACGGGAGTTGCATAATCTCATAGTCATAGGAACATGTATAAGTCATGAAGAAAGCATTAGCAACATACTAAACGATCGTGTGCTAAGCTAACGGAATGGGTCAAGTCAATCACATCATTCTCCTAATGATGTGATCCCGTTAATCAAATGAGAACTCATGTCAATGGCTAGGAAACACAACCATCTTTGACCAACGAGCTAGTCAAGTAGAGGCATACTAGTGACAATCTATTTGTCTATGTATTCACACATGTATCATGTTTCCGGTTAATACAATTCTAGCATGAATAATAAACATTTATCATGATATAAGGAATTAAATAATAACTTTATTATTGCCTCTAGGGCATATTTCCTTCAGTCTCCCACTTGCACTAGAGTCAATAATCTAGATTACACAGTAATGATTCTAACACCCATGGAGCCTTGGTGCTGATCATGTTTTGCTCGTGGAAGAGGCTTAGTCAACGGGTCTGCAACATTCAGATCCGTATGTATCTTGCAAATTTCTATGTCTCCCACCTCGACTAAATCTTGGATGGAATTAAAGCGTCTCTTGATGTGCTTGGTTCTCTTGTGAAATCTGGATTCCTTCGCCAAGGCAATTGCACCAGTATTGTCACAAAAGATTTTCATTGGACCCAATGCACTAGGTATGACACCTAGATCAGATATGAACTCCTTCATCCAGACTCCTTCATTTGCTGCTTCTGAAGCAGCTATGCATTCCGCCTCACACGTAGATCCCACCACGACACTTTGTTTAGAACTGCACCAACTGACAGCTCCACCGTTCAATGTAAACACGTATCCGGTTTGCGATTTAGAATCGTCTGGATCAGTGTCAAAGCTTGCATCAACGTAACCATTTACAATGAGCTCTTTGTCACCTCCATAAACAAGAAACATATCCTTAGTACTTTTCAGGTATTTTAGGATGTTCTTGACCGCTGTCCAGTGATCCACTCCTGGATTACTTTGGTACCTCCCTGCTAGACTTATAGCAAGGCACACATCAGGTCTGGTACACAGCATTGCATACATGATAGAGCCTATGGTTGAAGGATAGGGAACATCTTTCATCTTCTCTCTATCTTCTGAAGTGGTCAGGCATTGAGTCTTACTCAACTTCACACCTTGTAACACAGGCAAGAACCCTTCCTTTGCTTGATCCATTTTGAACTTCTTCAAAACTTTGTCAAGGTATGTGCTTTGTGAAAGTCCAATTAAGCGTCTTGATCTATCTCTATAGATCTTGATGCCCAATATATACGCAGCTTCACCGAGGTCTTTCATTGAAAAACTCTTATTCAAGTATCCCTTTATGCTATCCAGAAATTCTATATCATTTCTAATTAGCAATATGTCATCCACATATAATATCAGAAATGCTACAGAGCTCCCACTCACTTTCTTGTAAATACAGGCTTCTCCAAAAGTCTGTACAAAACCAAATGATTTGATCACACTATCAAAGCGTTTATTCCAACTCCGAGAGGCTTGCACCAGTCCATAAATGGATCACTGGAGCTTGCACACTTTGTTAGCTCCCTTTGGATCGACAAAACCTTCCGGTTGCATCATATACAACTCTTCTTCCAGAAATCCATTCAGGAATGCAGTTTTGACATCCATTTGCCAAATTTCATAATCATAAAGTGCGGCAATTGCTAACATGATTCGGACAGACTTAAGCATCGCTACGGGTGAGAAGGTCTCATCGTAGTCAATCCCTTGAACTTATCGAAAACCTTTTGCAACAAGTCAAGCTTTATAGACAGTAACATTATCGTCAGCGTCAGTCTTCTTCTTGAAGATCCATTTATTCTCAATTGTTTGCCGATCATCGGGCAAGTCAACCAAAGTCCACACTTTGTTCTCATACATGGATCCCATCTCAGATTTCATGGCCTCAAGCCATTTCGCGGAATCTGGGCTCACCATCGCTTCTTCATAGTTCGTAGGTTCGTTATGGTCTAGTAACATTACTTCCAGAACAGGATTACCGTACCACTCTGGTGCGGATCTTACTCTGGTTGACCTATGAGGTTCAGTAATAACTTGATCTGAAGTTTCATGATCATCATCATTAACTTCCTCACTAATTGGTGTAGGTGTCGCAGAAACCGGTTTCTGCGATGAACTACTTTCCAATAACGAACTGGTGGCACAGATCTGACCATGAAGAAATAGAGCCTTCTGGCAGGTTCATCAGCAAAGATCTCACGTTGGCCTTGCGCACCAATGGAAAATAGTTGGCAAGTACCTTCTCGTATCATCCTCCAGCAGCTTGCACGGCAATGGTGTAAATGCCTAGGAACTCCGACGGGTTGAGCTTGCCGTCATATTTCTCCAGCAAGTCGGGTTTGATGCTCTGGGAAGAGGGCCAACAGACTTGCCGCGGCTCGTGGGTGAACGCTAGGCAGGCCACCTCGTAAGGCACCCATGGTACTCCAGCGTTGGCTCGCACACTGCCGGCCCTGCATGGTCATCCGACTGACGACGTGCTTCCCGGTGCCGCTCGGTCGTAGTTTGAGCATCTTTCACGTGCATGTCTTGGATGACTTGGCACTGGTCTTGGCGAGCCTGCAGATCTTATGACATCATGGACACGTTGTCCAACTCAGAGTTTCGGCGAGCTTGCCGCCGCTGCTATCGTGGAGGGGACTGCATAGTGGTGCAGCACCTCTGGTACGCTCACCATCCGCACGTACGGGCACCGTTGGCGGCCGGTGTGAGGGTCGCACCTACTACGGTTTGTCGTTGTTGGTGAAGCTGAGGAGGCTTTGAATAGTAGCCCTCCACTCCTCCATCTTCTCTAGTGCAGGAGGGAAGTCCAGCAATGGCTGAGCTTGTGCCAGGGCCTCTGTCAGCGTGTTTGGCATGGCGTGGCGTGGCGTGAAGAACGGAGTGTACTCTTACTTTTGACGGAGCCAGAAGGATTCCATCCTGTTCCTGCAACCATGGCCGATTTTCGCCGGCAGGCTGGCTTGGAGGTTGCCCATGTACATGTTGGGAGTGATGCATAGGGTTATCATCGTGGCGGTGTCTAGAGCCACCGACATTGTGATGCTGCGTGCCTCGTCCATCTTGTGATGGCCACAGCGTGTGCACTGGCATGTGAGTCTTAGACGTCGCTACGCCGTCTTTGGATGTCACCGCACTGCCCGTTGGCTTCGCAGCTCCACCCTCGGACTTGGTAGCATGAGGGTTCTTGTTTGACCTGCTCTGGACAATGCCGCTCACCTGGCTAGGATTGCCAGAACATCATGGGAGTTGTTCGCCGCCTCCACCTCCTCCGCTGCCGCCTCCTCTGTCGCCTGTAAGCGTCGACGTCAGAAGCTCGGATGTAGACGAGGCACCCACTACTGCACCCTTCTTCTTGGGTGCCATGGGCGGTGAAGATGATGATGAAGTTAATGCGCAGACTATTGAATCAGGTTCGCACATGCGATCCCCCTACTTGGCTGTCAGTGTACAAAAGTAGGGACACACCTTTGTACCCCTTTACTTGTGCACGGGTAGTCGGAGCCGCGCACCACGGCCACACTAAGATGACCAAGGCAACGCCAAGACCAAAGATACCAAAGAGCGAGAGGGCGAGGTGGACTCCCCCAGCAAGGCCCTTGCCGGGGCAGCCTCCGCGGCCCCGGAAGAGCCTTGCCGGGGCAACTTGTCCGATGCTAACAGAGCAAGCCACCCTTGAGCCCACGGGTTCCAACTCAACCAACCACATTGGAACTAGGGCTCGGGAGGCACCTCCGTGGTAGCATGCAGATCTTTGTCAAGACCATAGAGATATAAGATCAGATGAGAACTAGAAGACGGCGACCCTCGGTGGGATCCTTGCCGAGGAGATCCACAAGACCCCCGGCAAGCGCCTTGCCGGGGACGACTGCAGCACCACGGCAAGACCCTTGTCGGGCCCCCCGGCAAGACCCTTGCCGAGGGCGTCAGCGGGGCCACAGCCAGGCCCGCGTCGACCAAGAATCCACCGCCGTCCCCAAGCAGCTGCTAGCTCAACCGGATGGGCAGGCACCTGCGTGGCGACGGGCGGCCTCTACGCCAACTCAGGAAGCACCTGCGTGGTGGCATGCAGATCTTCGTGAAGACCCTACCACCGCACCACCTCAGCTGCCTACCTGCCTACATGGCGCCGCATGCACCGCTGGCTTGGGCACGTGTCGAAGCAAGGCGAGGCGGCAACGGACGGGACGGGCTCCGTTCCCGTCCCCGATAAAGCAAGGGGGACACCTAAGCGGTGCATTAAATGCACCTTGTCCTGTAATACGAGCGATAAGCTCGCAGCACTGTAGGCCTTTCCAGCTCCTGTGTGCCACTGTGGCAGCCTCTTTCGACTATAAAAGGAGGCCATGGCATACTGGAGAGGGATTCGGCTCTGTTGAACTACGCAGCCACCATAGCTAGTTCAAGAGCTCAAGAACTCTCTCAATACATCCACCAAAGCAGGACTAGGGTATTATGCATCCTCACGGCCCGAACCTGGTTAAACGATCCTTGTGTTAACTGTTATTCCTACTCTTCTCACAACCCTGCGCCCCAGCAACCATAGTAGGGATTCTTGTGATCCCATAGGTGTCGTTTCCCACCGACATTGGCTCGCCAAAGATGTCGTGAATACGATGATATATGGGACCATCAAGGCCCCTTTGCGGTTTGACTGTGGGGATCCACGCACGCAAAGAGCATAATCAACAACCAACACAAGCGATTTACCCAGGTTCGGGCCACCATGAGGTCTAAAACCCTACTCCTGATTTGGTATATTGGAAGTGTTTGAGCTCAAGTTACAAGGAGCGCAGCTTGCCAGCAAGGGTGCGCGGGAAGTGCAGCTACACGCGTAAATCAGCAAAAGTGTTGACCTTTGTAAAGGTTGCCATGGGCCTCCTTTTATAGATTAAGGGGTCATCACAATGGCAAAATAGTAATTACATGGGGTAAATAGTGGCTACAATGCCAAATACCTAACTCTGACGGGTTAGGACAAGGGCTTTAAATGCATCATGAGGTGTCGTGCTGGAGATGTTCACCGGCAAGGAATGCCTCTCCTCCTGTGTCGTTCGTCCTACTACCTCATATTTCCTTGCCACGCCCTGGGATGGGTGGCACTAAAGTTGGTCTTATGGCAATGTGCTGACACATGCCCTGACAAGCCTCACCTAACTGCCTGCCCACTCAACACCTATTTAACAAGTGATTGGCTCGTCACTGAGGTAGAACGGTAGAGAGGTAGTGGGAGCTTGCCGGGTCTTCGCTTGCCGTCAACCTGATGCTTGCTCTTCAGTACTGTCTTAGTACTTCTCTATGAGCTGCCTAGAGGTCTTCTTCACGCTTTTATAAACCAAGCCTTGTATCTTGTTTGGAGTCATCCTCTGGCAAGGTTTGCCATCGAGAAGGCTACTACTATCTGTGCACAAGTCAGGGTACTAAGGCACCCATGTTTTAGTACACCGACGTGATCCACATGCATAAAAAATTATAATCTTCCAAGATAGTGGGATTAACATCAACTAAAGTCATGACCTCTCCAAACCCACTTTAATTATAAAATTCATAAGATTGAGCGCTCTCCAAATATGTGGGATTCCTTTTTCCTAAAGTTACACTCGTCCAAACCCACTTTCCATATCATTGCAAGCATTATTATCAATATCGTATTCATCATAAGGGTTAAATAAATTTTCAAGATCTTAAGAAGCATCACCCCAATCATGATCATTACAATGAGTAGTGGACATAACAAAATCCTCATCCCCAAGCTCGTAGTTCTGCATATCATTAAAAAAATTGACATTAATAGAATTTATAATAACATCATTGCAATCATGCTTTTCATTCAAGGAGCTACCATGAATCACTTTATAAATTTCTTCTTTTCACAGCTCATCATAATTTTCAGATTCAGGATTTTTAGGCAAAACTTCATAAAGATAATCTAGTGTACTCAACTCACTAGCAATTGGTTCATCATAATTTGATCTTTTTAAAAGATTAGCAAGTGGATGAGCATCCATATATATAGTTTTTTTAGCAAGAAAAGATGCAAGCAAATAGGAGGCACATGGTAACACAAACAAAGATATTAATGCAAAATAATTTTGGTAATTTTGATTTTTTTAGAGAAGGGGAGGGAGATGAAAAAGAGATGAAAAGGAAAATAAAAAGGAAAAACAAAATTAGAGAAAGTAATTGATAACTTGTATGTAGGAACCTGGTGAGAATTTGGTGATGTCTCCCAGACAACAGCGCCAGAAATTCTTTCTTTTACTTGTGAGACGCGTTGTGATTTTCCCCGAAGAGGAAGGGTGAAGCTATATTGTAGCGGATAAGTACTTCCCGCAATGAGAACCAAGGTTATCGAACAAATAGTAAAACAACGCAAGTTCTCGTCTTCAGCACCTACACACATAAAATCAAACACTTGCACCCAACGTGGGCAAGAGGGTTGTCAATCCCCTTGAACTCGTTACATGCAATGATTAATTCTGATAGTGGTCGGTAGATAAAAAGAAAAGTACAATTTGGGACTGCCCTACTTAGAAGAAGCCCTTGACTGTTTCCGAGATGCTGGTCTACTACAATTTGTGACTGATAAAGAGCACTGGAACGAAGAGCTTCTGCTGCAATTCTATGCTACTCTCCACATTCGCGGCTACAACAGGGATTCGAAGACATGGATCCTTGAGTGGATGACAGGCAATGTCCATCACGAAGCCAAAGCTCTTGATATCATTGAGCTAACTGGCCTGCCACTCCAGGTGAACTCTTTGAACCTGGTTGTCAGCTTCACCGCAATGCTTTGGAGAGCATCTTCCAGAAGCCCGAGCCCAACACGAGCCAAATGCTGAGCATGATGAAGCCTCTGCCTCGCGACGTTGAATATCCAAGGGAATTCCTTGTTGAAGACCTAGAGTATCTGCCCCACACTATCTATCATATCATCAGGCAAACTCTATGGCCTGTCCAGGGGCATTCATCTGCAGTGAAGCTTGAAGGAGCAATGAAGACATTGGTCTTTTATATCTTCAATGGCATCAGCTTCAATGCTCAAGACTTCTTCATCAGGCAATTGGCTGCATCTGGATCTGATATCTTTGGTTTGAAGTTCTACGCTCCATGGGTTATGCGCCTTATCAAGCTTCATTCCGCTGTCAACTATCAGCCGTCTGCACGCAACCATTTGATATTCTTGCTAGAGGTTGATATGTCTGTTGAAGCCATCTACCCAGAACCTGCCAAGGAGCCTGTTTATCTTCACAACGCCGATCATCAAAGCTTCACTCAGCCCATTGAAGGAGTTCAGGCCGTCACTCGTGTTTATCCTTTGGCTGGCAATACACGTGCACCTCAACATGCTGTCGGATGTGGGGTTCCGGCAAACCCTTAAGGTTCGAACACTAGGGTGCGCGCGAAGTCTTTCCCTCCTACCAATCTACGCTCTAGCTCGCTAAGATCTTGCGGACAAACTCGAGGAACCCGCAACACAGAGAGACACGAGATTTATACTGGTTCGGGCCACCGTTGTGCTGTAATACCCTACTCCAGTGTGGTGGTGGTGGATTGTCTCTTGGGTTGATGATGAACAGTACAAGGGAAGAACAGCCTCCTGAGGTTGAGGTGTTCTTGTGCTTGTGAACTTGTGGCGTCGGAATCCGATGCCTCTACTGTGGTGGCTAGCTCTACTTATATAGGCCCTGGTCCTCTTCCCAAATATCGAGCAGGAAGGGAGACAACAACGGCGCGCAAATTTGAAGGGGGACAGCTAGTACAAGCTATCCTGACAAAAGCGGTATTCACCTGCGAAAACCTCTGGGGTGACGCCGTCTTGGGCTCCACGATGACCTCCGCCTTGCCGTCCTCCGGTCTTGGTCTCATTGCACCAATATGGAAACCTTTGCCTGATGCCTCGGTACTCTTCGCCTGCGCTGGCCGCCTTAGCACCAAAGAGGAAATAGAGACGCTGCGCGCACTGGCGCCCGCCTGGCACCCGCCTGGTGCCGTTCGTCATGGCTTACGTCACGAGAGCCTCGTGAGGTTTGCCTCGCCTTGATATCTCCGCTCCTCGTGAGCTTGCCTGGCTAGACCACTCCAGAGGAGGCCTTGCGTCGTCCTCCTCGCGAGGCTTGGGCCCTCGCGAGGGTCTTGAGTGCCTTGTTGACGAAGATGGGCCGTACGGCCTGCTGCTTAGCCACGCTGTGGGCCGCAGGCAGGCAAGTCTGGGGACCCCTGTTCCCAAAACACCGACAGTAGCCCCCGGGCCCAAGGTGCGCTCGGGCTTGGCTTCGCAGCGAAGCCAAGAGTCAAGTTCAGAGCACCGCGGGCCCCAAAAGCCTGCTGCCTCGGTCGACGCGTGGCGGTTGATTGGACATGGGCATCTCCGCTTCCCCACGCTGCCTCGGCAACTGCTTGACTTGACAAGTCCCTGCTACATGCAAGGAAAACCATCATTACCTACGATCGTGGGAGACGTCGGTTGGCCTTCTCTTGCTATAAATGGGGAGGAGGCGGAGCCCCCGTTGCCCATCTCTTCCTCGCTTGCTTGCTTCTTCCTCCTTGCTCCACTGCTGACAAAAATGGCACCCATCAGAAGGTTTTCCGCCGAAGAGAAAGGAAACCTCCCCGTAACGTCCGGGGCCACTTCCACCGAAGAAGAGGTCGATCCATCGCCGTGATGAAGCGGCGATGCAGGTGGTGACGAGGCCTTGGTGCGAGCGGCCTCCTCCGGGGTACCCGCTACGCTTGTACGCCCGAGACGAGGGCTCGGGAGGTTGGAGCGACGAGCAGCGCCGCCCGCGCCGCGTCTGGGGCCGTCGCGCCACGACGTCACGCGCCGTCGCCCCTGGGGTCCACGCCGCGGACTCCTCGCGCGAGTTGGTGCTGTGGGCGCCGATGCCTCCAAGCTGCTGGATCCGCTTCCCGCGGTTCTTCTCCGACGTGATGCCGCCAAGGGGGCCTCTCGAGCTCTGGTTGCAACATGTCGACTGCAGCGCTCCGGCAACCGGAGCGGAGATCGAAGCGGTCCCCACCGGCAAGATCTTCATGACTCGCTGCTGGGGTGAGATCGCGCGGGTCTGTCGTGCGAGAGGAGCCCTCGCGATCCACTTCGAGTACGACGGCGCCTCCATGCTCTTATTCAAGGTCTGTGACGCCGAGGGCCGCCGCCTGGAGTGCTGCCCTAGGGAGGAGCGCCAGACCGACGCGCGCTCCGCCCGCAGCTACTCCAACGGCAGCAGCCCCTAGGAGTCCAGCAGCTCTCCTGAGCTTTACGAGACTCCGGAGACGAGCGACGACAGCTACGTGCCCCCGAGATCTCGCCGCGCTCGGAGCAGGGCTGCGGCGTCCGGCCGTCGCTGCCGCTGATTTGGAGGGGGTTGGCGCCGGCCTCCCGTGGCCCACTATTGATGATGGCGTCTGCCACGAAAGGGTGTAGATAGGATTCCCCTTAGTATTAGCTTTTGTTTCCTGCGAAGGATCATGAATCACCCCGTCGGGATATGTAAGGGTCTGTAATGTCTTTGGTGCTCATCTTCCTTGTTATGAAAACTTGGTGAGTGCATGTCCTGTCAAGGCTTGGTCCCCCCTTTCTTTCCTCGCGATGGCTTGTTGCTCTACGCTGACAGGTCCCGGTCCCCAGGCAGGCTACAGCCGTCGCTGGTATGCCAGGTCGCCTGCCGTGGTCAAGGCCAGGAGGTGTGCGGCCCAAGGTCCAGTAAGAGCCCCTGAGGCGCGATGCTCAGGAGGTCCCCCTTAGTGCTCAAGCAGCCATGGTAAGGGAAGAAAGGAAAATGACTTGGCCGCAACGGGGCTGCGGCATGGCGTGAGTGAACATTAGGCCCAGATGTTTAGCCGATCCTAGGGCTAAACTTATCTTGCTGACTTCGCGGCGATTCCTGATGTCGCGCTAGGGCTGTGCGCCAACTCGTGCGGTATAGCTGGGTCGGCCCATACGAGTTCCCCTCCCCTCATGCTCTCCTTAGTGCTCTACGTCCTCAGGTCCTGGCCCTCGAGCAAGCTCAGCTGCCGCTGGTATGCCAGGTCACGATGCCGTGGTCAAGGCCAGGGGTGAGGGCTGGAGAGCCAGTAAGAGCTCCTGACTCGCGATGCTCAGGAGCCCCCCTTTTAACGCGCAAGCGAATTGCACGAGGGAAAAAGGGACTCGCGGTGCCGCCTGCTATCCTTCCCTCGGGATCCCTGTGAGCAGGCACAAGAAGAAACATGGTTTGTCATTATAGCTGTTAGCTTGCCGCTGGTTGCTCTGGGTGAGGTGAAGGCACTGAGGGCCTGGTGAGGTGACGTGCGCGGCGCGTGCCGTGAGCCAGAGCTCGACCACTCAGATTTGTCTGTATGGCAGGGACGGGCCCATGCACCAGCACCGTGCCTGTGTGAAGGCCCCGGGGGAGGCGATGATCGAGCAGGTGATAGCCGTTGGCAGGTTAAGCATGAAAAGCAGATCAACTTGGATAAATGCAGGACGATACATGCCACCGGGTCTGGCCTGAGCGGCTTGGGGATGATGCAGCCCGAGGGGCGCCCCCAGAAAGGTAAGCTAAAGACTTAAGCAAAAGAGATGCGTGCCACAGGGACAGACCCATGTGGCCTGGGAATAATGCAGCCCGAGGGGCGCTCCCAGCTTAAACGAACTTGGAAGATGTCACCTGGTTCTGTAGATGAAGTAGAGTTGGTGCAGCTGAGGTCGCGCGCTGAAGGAATGGCTCCTCATGAGCCACCGGGACCCTGAGCCTCGGGAGGCTCTGGGGGTTCAGCAGGTTCCCTGAAGACCGTCTCCATCTCCTCCAGGACGGCGTGGAACCTGGACTCCTGAGCCGCCAGGACTTGCTGCATGTTGCACTGATAGGCCGACGCCACGCTCGGCAAGCCGAAGGGCATGCGAACGTAGCTGTGTGGTGGGCCCTCGCAGCGGCCCACACGCGATGGCCAGAAGCGCTCCTGAGATGCGGCCCTATTGAGCCCTGGGACGTCGACACAGACACGCAGCCCGGCATCCTCGCCTGGATGAGGAGCTGCGCCTTGTGAGCGGCTGTGGCCGTGCATGGCTCTTGCTTCTTGCAGTTCCTGGGTGGTCTTGGTGATGAAATCCTGGGTGGTGGGCACTCCTTGCCCTATGCTCTCCTGAGGAAGGTGTGCCGTGAGGCACGCTTCCAAGTGGTGCCCAAGCACCTCCCTCATGAGGTTGGCAAGGTCTGAGGCCCTCCAGAAGAGAGCCCCCGAGCCCTGCCCGAGGAGGGCGCCGGGCGCGCTTTCCTATGCAATGGAGGGAGGCGCCCCTGGAGCGGGCGCTGATCCTGACGAGGCTCCTGCCGCGACGCCATCTTCTTGGGGTCCTGTGCGGTGCGACAGCTTCTTGGGGATGGTCTCCGGAGGGCCTTCACTTCTACTGTCGGGGTCGTCGATTGCTGCGGCGTGAAAGGCGCGCTCAAGGGAGCATACCGCATCCCTCTCCTCACATGGGACCATGATGATTCCTTCGCTTCCTGGCATCTTGAGAACGTTGTAGCCGTGATGAGTGACTGCCATGAACTTGGCCAGGGCTGGATACCCGAGGATGGCATTATGCGGCAGGCGGATGTGCGCGACGTCGAAGTCGATGAGCTCGGTGCGATAGTTCTTGCGCTCCCCGAAGGTGACAGGCAGGCGGACCTGCCCTATCGGTGTGGTGGAGCCGTCGGTCACTCCTGAGAAAGGCTTGGTTAGCTGGAGCTGCTCATATGGCACTTGTAGGTTGTCGAACGTGTCGACGGATAGGACGTTGAGCCCTGCGCCGCTGTCGATGAGAGTCTTGGTGACTTGCACATTGTGGATGATTGGGGAGCACATCATAGGGAGGGCGCCAGCGGTGGCTGCGCACTTGAGCTGGTCTGCCGAGTTGAAGGTGATGGCACATTGGGACCACCTGAGCGGGCGCGTGGCCTCGAGCTTGGGGAGCACCGCGTTCACCTCGCGAGCGAACTGTTTGAAGATGCGCTGAGAGGCCGGGGCCTGGGCACCGCCCAAGATGCGGGCGATCGCATGCGGCTCCTGAAAGCCCCCAGCCCCCTCGTCCAGGTGGTGGTCGTCGTTCCTTCTTGGTGGCGGCAGCGGGGGAAGACCGGCGTTGCCCTGGGGGCGATCCTCATGAGGCGGGTCCCTCCAGGCGCCCTCGCGAGGTTGGTCCTGCCAGCGGTCCTCACGAGGCCGGTCGCGCCACTCCTGGCGCGGGCCACAGTCATCCCAGCGTCCGCCTCCGCGTCCTCCTCCGTGGCCGTAGCCCCGATCGTTGCGCTCGGGGCGTCGACCGTAGCATCCTTCCCGTATGTCTCTGAGCTCTTGGCAGTCGCTGGTGCTGTGGGTGTTCAGGTTGTTGAAGGCGCAGAACGGTCGGCCGTTCTTGGATGACTCGGGCTGATCTCTGCCACGCTTGGTGTCGGGCTCCGCTGCAAGCACTACTGCCTCTTTGCGCTTCACGTCCTTGGCCTTGGCCTTCTTCTCCTCCGCTCCTGCAGCTGGCAGCTCGAGGAGAGAGAGGCGCCCCTCCTCAGCTCTTGCGCACTTGGTCGCCAGGTTGAACAGCTCCTGAGATGTGCAGAGCTCCTCGTGGATAGCGATCTCTTCATCTTGACTTCACGGACGCCGTCCGAGAACGCGGAGATGATGGCTTCGTCCGTGACCTTGGGGATCTTGAGGCGGGTGTTGTTGAAGCGCTGGATGTACTTCTGGAGGGTCTCTCCTAGCTGCTACTTGATGCGGCGTAGATCACCCGCAGCCGGTGGGCGGTCGCGAGTGCCCCGGAAGTTGGCGACGAAGCGGTCGCGCATCTCGTCCCAGGAGGAGATCGAGCCGTGCTGCAGGTTCAGGAGCCAGGAGCGGCCCCCATCCTTGAGAGCCATGGGAAACCAGTTCGCCATGACTTTTTCGTCGCCGTTGGCCTCTTCGATGCTCAGCTCATAGAGCTGCAGGAACTCTGCGGGGTCGGCGGTGCCGTCGTAGCGAGGAGGCAGATCCAGCTTGAACTTGCCTAGCCAGGCGACGCTAGGTAGCTCAGGGGTGAAGGTGCTGCAGCCGGCCGTGGTCGCCGGGGCCCGCTTCTGAGGTGGAGCTTGGTCTTGGCGGGGTCCGCGCTGCGCCACTGCAGGTGGCACACGGTCTTGACGAGGTGGCGCGGGGAGCGCCGGTGCAGCTTCTCGCGGCCGCGGGATTTCTTGACAGCTTCTTTCTTCACGCACGGGCACCGGGCGCGGTGGATCACGCCGCAGAGGCGTGCGCCTTGGTGCCAAGGCACCGTCTTGGGGTTGAGGTGGTGGAGGCATGCCATGAGCCCCGTCGCCCGCGGCTGGTTGAGGGGGAGGCAGAGAGTGGGACGGCGCCAGAGAGCCCCCTGCGGCGCGGATGAGCTCGGTGACGCGGTCGAGCCACTCCTCATAGAGGTCGTCGACGGGGCGGTAGCGCGGGAGCTCGTTTGTCGCGATGAGCGCAGCCCGCGCCTCCATGGGAGCGCGGTGCACGTGAGACGAAGAACCGGTAGGGGTCAGCGACGGAGTAGCAGTACGGCCGTCTTGCCGCACCGAAGGATGGAGCGAGGACGCCTGCTGCTCGTTCCCCGCCGGGCCAGTGGCAGCGTTGGCGGCGGGAGACGGAGAACGACGAGGTGGCCCGCCTACGGGAGCCGTCTGAGCGACGCGTGCGGAGAGGGCAGCCCGACGCTCAGCTCGAGCACGGCGAGCGTCCGCCATGGAAACGACGGAGCGATGGAGCAACGATTTGATGGAAGGGAAACTACGGTGCACCCCTACCTCGCGCGCAAAATGTCGGATGTGGGGTTCCGACAAACCCTTAAGGTTCGAACACTGGCGTGCGCGCGAAGTCTTTCCCTCCTACCAATCTATGCTCTAGCTCGCTAAGATCTTGCGGACAAACTCGACGAACCTGCAACACAGAGATACACGAGGTTTATACTGGTTCGGGCCACCGTTGTGGTGCAATGCCCTACTCCAGTGTGGTGGTGGTGGATTGCCTCTTGGGATGATGATGAAAAGTACAAGGGAAGAACAGCCTCCTGAGGTTGAGGTGTTCTTGTGCTTGTGAACTTGTGGCGTGGGAATCCGATGCCTCTATTGTGGTGGCTAGCTCTACTTATATAGGCCCTGGTCCTCTTCTCAAATATCGAGCGGGAAGGGATCCAACAATGGCGGGCAAATTTGAAGGGGGACAACTAGTACAAGTTATCCTGACAAAAGCGGTCTTCGCCTGCGAAAAGCTCTGGGGTGACGTCGTCTTGGGCTCCACGATGACCTCCGCCTTGCCGTCCTCCGGTCTTAGTCTCGTTGCACCAATATGGCAACCTTTGCCTGATGCCTCGGTACTCTTCGCCTGCGCTGGCCGCCTTAGCACCAAAGAGGAAATAGAGACGCAGCGCACACTGGCGCCCGCCTGGTGCCGTTCGTCATGACTTACATCATGAGAGCCTCATGAGGTTTGCCTCGCCTTGATATCTCCGCTCCTCGTGAGCCTGCCTGGCTAGGCCACTCCAGAGGTGGCCTTACGTCGTCCTCCTCGCGAGGCTTGGGCCCTCACGAGGGTCTTGAGTGCCTTGTTGACGAAGATGGGCCGTACGGCCTACTGCTTAGCCACACTGTGGACCGCAGGCAGGTAAGTCTGGGAACCCCCGTTCCCAGAACAACGACACGTGCCCATACTGAAGCCACTAAAAGCACCATTGCCCAAAGGCCTCGGAAGCAATCTCGTGTTCTCAACGACCAAGAGCTTCTCGTCGCCCTGCATCAAAAACAGGATAAGCATCACTACTAGCTGAAGCGATAGATGCAAAGCCTCTTGGTGGATGTCAACCGCATTCGCAATCTTGCCACCAAGAATGCATTTGTCACTCATGAGACCTGTAGGAGATCGTAGAAGAGTCCGACTTTGCTCAGTGCTGAAGCTGATCTTCAAGACGATGGCTTCACCGAAAGATTCAAGTTTGATTCCACTCCTCCCAGGAATGATGTACTGCGTCGAACTCTCTCACTCGAAGACTCTGAGTACTCTTCCTCCGCAGCAACAGTTAATGCTAGAGTCATTGATGACGAAGATGATGCTACTTCACTACCTTCCACTTCGACGCGTATCGACAATGCACCAAGTTCTACAGCACCACCAAACCTCAACGACGATCCTGCTGCTTCACCTACTCCTCATGGAAACGAGTAGAGGCTCTATGTCTTCAAACCTTTTTGGTCCTTACTGACAAAAGGGGGAGAAGCATATGAGTTGATAGTCTTCAAGCGGATCCATATGGGTGGTTGCTATACTTTTGCCAAGTGTTTACAACTCTCGCTTTTGATACATTTGGTTCTTTGAGTTGTATCACTTAAATCTTGATGGTCGTCTGCTACTTTTTCTGCTATTCTGTGATGCGATGATAAATTCTGCACGTGTGATGATAAATCCCGCACGAAGTCATATTGCAGACGTCCATTTTTCATTATGCATATCATTATCCTCGTTATATCTTTTATGCATGATGAATTGTCTTCATAAGTTGAAGAGGATCTCCACAAGTACAACCTGCCATGTCCATTTGCATTCCAGAAGCAAAATACTTATATGCACATCTTCAGGGGGAGCCTTTTGCTACTTATGAAGACAATATCTTAATCCTTTACAATTTCACATAATTTTATCCCCATTGAAAACTTCAACCAGTTTGTCATCAATCACCAAAAAGGGGGAGATTGTAAGTGCATCTAGTGCCACCCCTAGTTGGTTTTGGAGTATTGACGACAAACCTGGTTGAGGGACTAATGTGTTTGTGAGAATTGCAGGATAACACAGGTAGTAGTCCCTCATTGATTCGGTTTACCTACCGGAGATGACCCCTAAAAATATGTGAAGACATTGAAGACAATGGTGGTATGTGAAGATATTCACATTGAAGACTATGACTTCAGAAGACATCGCATGAAGACTTTGGAGCGCGAAGACATAGTTGTTTCACAGTTTTAGTTTCTTCTTTGTTGAGTCATAGGAACCACCATACTGTTAAGTGGGGTCCAAGTGAACAAAGTCAGAGTGACTGAAGTGATGCTCAACCAAATCATATGCCTTCGAGCGAAGACAATGAGAGCCAATCTTATCTAGAGGCGGATAAGTCACCTTTACTTGTAGCCCAAGTCAAGCTGCCGCGTGTGTTTGAAATCTGACCGTTGGAACACGTGTTAGTTCCTTAGTGACCCAGGGTCATTTCGGACAAATCAGGGCGGGTTGCCTAGTGGCTATAAATAGCCCACCCCCTACACCATAAATTGGTGGCTGCTCAGAGTTAGTGCACGGCTTTTGTCGTTTGAGAGCAACCCACCTCCGAAGCTTTTGAGAGAGAGAGTGTTAGGCATCACTGAAGTCTTTCTGTCCGCGTGACCTGAAGACTTGTTACACTTGAGGACTGTGAATCTTCCAGCCGGTTAGGCGTCACGTTCTGAGCATCCAAGAGTCATTGTGGATTGCCGGTGAACGAAGTCTGTGAAGGTTTGGAAGTCTACCTTGAAGACTTACCAGAGTGATTGGGCGAGGACTGGGTGTCCTTAGCTCAAGGGGAATAAGGTGAAGACACGGTCTTCTGAGTTGAATCTCAGCCTCCCTAACCAGACGTACAGTTGTCACAGCAACTGGAACTGGTCCAACAAATTCTTGTCCTCTCCAAGCGACTAGTTCTATCTTCTCCCTCTCTTTACTTACAGTTTGTCTTCGTGAAGTCATTACCTGCTTGCGTTACCTCTTTGACTTCACTGTGTGACTACTATTGTTTGGCTTCATACTATCTTCCATCCTGGTCATTACTACCTAGCTGCTGTTAGTCTTCGTGGTTTCACTTCATTTAATACTTGACTATGGCTTGCCTAGTGTAGTCTACCTTCCGCTGCATGTTAATAGGTTCATTTCTATTGTTTGTCTTTGATACTTCCATGTTTTGAAGACTTCCATAAAAATCGCCTATTCACCCCCCTCTAGTCGATAACTAGCACTTTCAATTGGTATTAGAGCCGGGTACTCCCTTGTTCTGTGTGATTCGGTTTAACCACCTGAAGTTTTAGCTATGTCGACTGTAGGGATAATCAAAGTCTCCGCTGCGTGCCCTGTCTTCGATGGCACTGAATATCCCTACTGGAAGAATAAGATGCGCATGCATCTTGAAGCCATTGATGTCGACCTCTGGTATGTCGTCAAGAATGTCGTTCCCAAGACCGGTGAAGGTGTCACCCCTGCTGATGTCAAGAAGTTCGTTCAACTGGATTCTACCGCCAAGAACATCATCTGTGGTCATCTGACCAAAGGACAGTATGGCCGTGTGAGTGCTCTGGAAACGTCTAAGCTAGTCTGGGACTGGCTCTCCAAGGTCAACGAAGGCGTCTCAACCCAGAGAGATCAAAGGATCAGTGTTCTTCGCAACCTCTTAAACCGCTTCAAGAGAAACGACAATGAGAATGTCCAGCTCACGTTTGATCGCCTCACTGACAGCACAAATGAGCTTCGTGCTCTCGGCCCCACTGAGATCACCAAGCATGAAATCGTCAGGACACTCCTGAGATCACTTGACAGCTCATTCGACACCCTTGCCCTGATGATTCAAGAATGCCCTGACTTCAAGACACTCGATCCGTCTGACATACTTGAGAGGCTCAACACACATGAGTTCCAGCTATCTGAGAAAAGAGATATCTATGGTCCCAACTATGGCCGAACTCGCGCTTTGAAGGCAAAGGCTGTTTCCTCATCTGAAGAAGAATCTGACTGCAGTTCTGGTGATCCTGAAGACATTTGAAAGGAGCTTGCTATGCTTGTGAAGAAGTTCCAGAAGTTCACTAGGAAGAAAGGCTTCAGAAAGTCTTCACGATCCAGCTCAAGAAATGATGAAGCTTCCACTCATGACCACAAGAAGAGAACATGTCACAAGTGCAAGAAACCTGGACACTACATCTCTAAGTGCAGTGGTACAATGAGAACAACAAGAAGAAGAAGAGCAAGGAATATGATTCTGATGACAAGAAGAAGAAAGAAATCCTCAAAGTCTTCTTCCAAGTCTTCGTCCAAGTCTTCATCACACAAGAAGAGCTCATCTGGCAAGGCTCACGCTTTTGTTGGCAAGGAAATGGATTCAGAGGAGGAGTCTGCTTCTGAGCAGGCGGAGGTGGAGTCTAAAGAGGAGTCCGACCCTGGCGTTGCAAGTCTGGCTCTAGCTACAACCTACGTTGCCAAGTCCATCTTCAACACTGAAGACAATGGCTCCGTCACCAACGCTGATGCTAATGACAAGGACGACTCCGCACCCACCTACTGCTTCATGGCACGTGGTGCCAAGGTAAACTCACACGATGCTTACTTTCAAACATCAAGTGAAGATGACTCTGATTGTGAATCCAAACCCAGCTACAAAACACTTGCTAAAATTGCAACTGAACAACAGAAAGCTATGGAACATACTCAAAAACTGTTAGACAAAAGCGATGACCTGTTGGACGCGGAAATGACCCGATCTCAGTCCTTAATTGAAGACATAAAAAATCTTCATGTTAAGTACCAGGAACTTGAAAGTCTTCATGAAACACTCTCAACAACTCATGAAAAGCTTTCCTATGATTATCTTCAAAGGAAGCAAGAACTTGAGAAATTGAGAGCGGCTCATGAAGATCTTCAAAAGGAGAATGAGTCACTTCGCGCTCAACAGATCAGTCCCGCTCAGGATGGATTTGAACCACCATGTCTAAAATGCCTTGAGCATGATAACGCTACTTCTGTTGCTGAATGTTCTACTGCTGCTACTGTTGCAATATCTTCAACTGTTGATGTGGTAACTATCCCCTCTACTGAGGATACCACTACTATTGCTGATGAAAATGCTAGGTTGAAGACATTGCTTGAGACAGGAATGTACAAAAGTCTCAAAGGGCATCAGGCACTGTGTGATGTCCTCAAAAAGCAGATTCTGAACCGAAACCCTAGAAAAGAGGGTGTTGGGTTCGAGAGGAAAATGAATGTTGATGGTTCTTATTGGAAGCCTGAGCAGTACCCCAAAACCACATGGGTTGCTGCAAAGGGACCTTCAGTGGATCCATCCACCTTATCTGGCTTCACTTGTGCTAACCCAATTGTCATTGATGAATCTTTTGATGCAAACTATAAACTGTTTAAGAATCAGAATGGTGAAGTGTTTGTCAGGTATATTGGTACTAACTGCAGGAATGGGCCACCTATGAAGAAGATATGGGTACCCAAAAGTTGTCTTGAGAATCTTCCTGTGAATGTCGTCATGACACCACAAGGGAAGAAGACAAACCCCAGACCAAAGGCTTCATATGGTCCAAAGGCTTCATACAGACACAGGACTCACCTGAGTCACCCTAACGCCAATGTTTTGTAGGGAAATCATACTCAGATGTATGAATATGAGCGTGTTTCTTCAAACCGCTATGTTCATAAGACCAAGAACTTTTCTGCTTATTCATATGAGTATTATTCTCCTCCTGCAAGGCTATTTGCTAGGGCTCCAAAGCTGAAGTTCTCAGATGCTACACTTAGACTCATTGCTTCGAAGCCACCCCTGAAAATGTGGGTGGTTAAGAAAACTTAACTCTCTTTTGCAGGGAAAGGTCTCCAGTCGGAAATCAAAGGCGTCTGATGCTAATGCTGGGGACCTAAAACATCTTGTAGGGTGCAAGATAAAATGCCCAAATGGTCTTACTATGTATATTGTTCCTGAATCGCTTGCCAATCATCCTATCAGTCCTAATCTTGATCTGAGCTTTGATAATCCTCTTGTCCGTCAAATGTTTATGCTTCACAATACTCTTGGTGAAGCCTATCCCCCTAACTGTACTGTAGGGTATGACAACTCTTGCTTCAGAATGGATTATGGACAGCGGGTGCACTAATCACATGACTGGTGATCGAAGTCTTCTCATGGACTCAACCTTACGTCCATCTGACAAGAGTCACATCACATTTGCTGACACTGGTAAAAGCAAGGTATTGGGTCTAGGTAGAGTTGCAATCACAAAGGATCAGCACATGGATAATGTGATGCTTGTTGAATCCCTTAGTTTCAACTTAATGTCTATCTCAATGCTTTTGTGACTTGAACATGATTGTGATATTTGGAAAATATCGTTGCCTTGTACTAATGGAATCTGACAAGTCTCTAGTCTTTGAAGGGTATCGAAAAGATGATTTGTACATGGTAGATTTTTCAGCAGGACCACAGCTTGCCGTATGTCTTCTAGCAAAAGCTTCAGAGTGTTGGCTCTGGCATCGGAGGCTAGGGCATGCTGGCATGAGGAACTTGCACACGCTCACAAAGAAGAAGCACGTCATAGGCATCGAGGGCATCAAGTTCAAGAAAGATAATCTGTGCGGTGCCTGCGAAGCTGGAAAGATGACAAGGGCCAAGCATCCCTCGAAGACAATCATGACGACATCTCAACCCTTCGAGCTGCTACACATGGACTTATTTGGCCCTACTCACTACTCTACTCTCACTACTACTGCTTGTCTCTATGGCTTCGTCATTGTTGATGATTATTCAAGATATATGTGGGTACACATAATCCTCTACAAGACTGAAGTGCAGGATGTATTCAGACGCTTCGCCAACCATGCCATGAACACCTATGGCATCAAGATCAAGCATATCAGAAGTGACAACGGCACAGAGTTCAAGAACACTGGCCTCGACCTTTACTTGGATACATTGGGAATAACTCATGAGTTCTCAGCTCCGTATACACCTCAGCAGAATGGCATCATGGAGCGCAAGAACAGAGAACTCATTGAGATGGCTCGGATAATGCTTGATGAGTACAAGACTCTAAGAAAGTTCTGGCCCGAAGCCATTGATACTGCATGCCACGTCATCAACCGTGTTTATCTTGACAAGCTTCTGAAGAAGACAACCTATGAACTCCTAACTGGTAAGAAGCCAAATGTCAGTTACTTCAGAGTATTTGGTGCTAGGTGCTGGATCAAGGATCCACATCACACTTCAAAATTTGCACCGAAAGCACATGAAGGTTTTATGCTTGGTTACGGAAAGGATTCGCACTCCTACAGAGTCTTCAACCTCTTTCACTATAAAGTGGTTGAAACTATAGATGTGCGGTTCGATGAAACTAACGGCTCGCAAAGAGAGCACCTGCCAAATGTGATAGATGAAGCTCCACCTAGTGAATCCATCAAGCTTATGGGAACTGGAGAAATCATACCATCTAAAGCTCAGGCTGAAGAGGAACTTATCATTTCTGCACCTAATCAACCTGAAGACAATGCTCAGCCTGAAGACAATCCTCCTAATGATGACAATGATCAGCAAGAGCAAAATCTTCGTCCAGTTCATCCTCGTGTTGCAAATGAAGTACAGATTGAGAAGATAATTGATAGCATCAATGCACCTGGTCCACTCACTCGTTCTAGAGCAACACAGCTAGCAAATTTCTATGGGCACTTTGCATTTGTCTCAATATCAGAACCCAAGAAAGTTGTTGAAGCCTTCATGGAACCTGAATAGATTCAAGCTATGCAAGAAGAGCTTCAACAGTTCAAGCTGAACAATGTGTGGGAACTAGTCAAGCGTCCTGACCCTCGCAAGCACAACATAATAGGCACAAAATGGATATATCGCAACAAGCAAGATGAGCATGGTCAAGTTGTCAGAAACAAGGCTCGTCTCGTTGCCCAAGGATACACTCAAGTTGAAGGGATTGACTTCGATGAAACATTTGCTCCTGTGGCTAGGCTTGAAGCCATTCGCATACTTCTAGCCTACGCAAATCATCACAACATCCTTCTGTATCAAATGGATGTGAAGAGTGCTTTTCTCAATGGCAAGATTGAAGTAGAAGTGTATGTTGCACAACCACTTGGCTTTGAAGATCCAAAACATCCTCATATGGTATACAAGCTCAACAAGGCATTGTATGGCCTCAAACAAGCCCCTCGTGCTTGGTATGACACACTCAAAGACTTCCTGAAGAGCAAAGGCTTCAAACCTGGTTCCCTGGATCCCACACTCTTCACAAAGACATATGATGGTGAACTGTTTGTGTACCAAATATATGTGGATGACATTATCTTCGGCTGCATTAACCAGAAATACAGTGATGAGTTTGGACACATGATGCAAGAGCAATATCAAATGTCCATGATGGGTGAGCTAAAGTTCTTCCTTGGTCTTCAAATTTGTCAGCAGAGCAACGACATCTTCATATCTCAAGAGAAATACCTCAAAGACTGCCTGAAGAAGTTTGGAATGCAAGACTGTAAAGGTTACACGACGCCAATGCCAACCAAAAGTCATCTAGGTCCTGACGCCAATGGTAAAGAGTTCGATCAAAAGGTATACCGCTCCATGATTGGTTCTTTACATTATTTATGTGCATCTAGGCCAGATATAATGCTTAGTGTTTGCATGTGTGCCCGATTCCAAGCGGCACAAAAGGAATCGCATCACTTAGCTGTGAAGCAAATTCTTTGATATTTGGCTTACACCCCAACACTAGGATTATGGTATCCAAAGGGCTCAGAGTTTGATCTAGTTGGATTCTCGGATGCCAACTATGCTGGTGACAAGGTGGATCGCAAGTCTACATCAGGAACATGTCACTTTCTGGGTCGATCACTTGTCTGTTGGTCTTCAAAGAAACAGAGTTGTGTATCTCTCTCCACTGCTGAATCTGAATACATTGCTGCTGGATCTTATTGCGCTCAACTTCTATGGATGAAGCAAACACTCAAGGACTATGGCATCCATCTAAAACAAGTACCACTGTACTACGACAATGAAAGCGCCATCAAGATTGCCAACAACCCAGTTCAGCACTCGAAGACAAAGCACATTGAAATTCGTCATCACTTTCTCAGAGATCATGTCATGAAGGAAGATATTGATATCATACACGTCAACACTGAAGAGCAATTGACAGATATCTTCACAAAGCCCTTGGATGAGAAAAGGTTTTGCAAGTTGCGGTGTGAGCTAAATATCTTGGAATCCTTGAATGTCTTGTGATTAGGCACACATCCTAACACTTATGCATGTTGATATCTTAGATGTGCAACACACGATGTAATGTATGTCTTCAATCAATGAAGACTTACACTCTGAGTGTGAATACATTAATGCGGAATTTGACTTCAGAGCGCCACGATAATTGTGCGCTGTGTCTAGGTCTAATACTTCCTATACGGTGGGTAACGCCACCACCAAATTCTTGATTGAAGTGTTTTCTCCTGGCGTTACATCTGCTAAGTCTTCGCATTTGATTTATCTTCACCATTGATCTGTCTTTCTGATGATTTTCACCTTGTTGATTTAGTTTTACTCAGATATATACATATACTTGTGTTCTGTCCTCTACAGCATCCACTTATATCTATGTCTTCTCGTTTGAATCTTTTGGACTAAGTGAATGTGATCGGACCCTAACCTCTCTATGCTTCTACCTCAAACTCTATCTATCCAAATCATATGCATTCTGTTGAAACTATCGAATGTCTTCTCTGTGTCCATGTCAGCAGAAGATGCAGAGACAAAGATTAAATCTATTTTAAATGCTCAGTCCTTATTGCCTGAAACCCGGAGAAGTCGGAACAACCACCCGACAGTCCAGGCGTGCGTGGGAACATGGAACAACTTCCAATGTGTTGCATGTTCGCCACGTGTTCCTCAGATGTGAACCGCCAGGGGCACCTGCGTAATTGCGCTGTGCTGTCCCTCTCCCTATAAATGCACATCACATCGCGATCAAAATCTTTCTTCCACCTCTCCACCTCAACAAACCCTAGCGCCACCGCTAGCTCTCGACGACGCCGGCGACGAAGCGCTTAGCTGCTGCGACCTCACCGACGCCGTCCTCACGCCGGCCGCGGACATTATCTTCTCCGCCGCCGCCATAGGTGTCCTCCGTCGCCAAGTTAGGGCACGAAAGATCGAACTGCTTGGCCTCCTCTCTACTCCGTCTAGCAGTTCATCGTGTGGTAATTAAAACTCCTTTTATTGTCTTTTTGATCTGATGGATTCATCTTTCCTTACCAAAAGTGGTTTCTGCCTACACAAATTTGGATCTATCCTGTTCTGCATCTCATAACAAGCCTAGGATATTCACTTATGCTTCACAACAAGTTAGATTCCTCACTTGTACCTATTCTTGGATTCGTAAAAATCTGGAACCAACTCTCACTAAATAAGTGAATGTCTTCGCTCTATGAGGTCAATGTCTTCAAACTGATTTATCTTCAAAATCTTCTGAGAATGCATATGACCTCTTCCCCTTCCCTCACATCTCTAATGTTGTCACAGGGACATGTCCGTGGGAGAATCCCTTGGTTCTCATAGTCTGCATTCATTTGTAGAATTCTTACAGCATCACATCAATTCTCTCGAAGCTAGTTCTTGTCTGACCAGCAGACGGAAGCCATCGACATCTTTGAAGCCATTCAGTCTGAACTTCATGGCCACAGAAAAGGCTGCAAGGAAAGGAGGCAGGCAGCGCCGTGGGGGCACATCAAGGGATTTGCCACCAGATCTCTATGAGCTGTACAAGACTAGTCCAGAAGAGGATTACAATCAGCGCAAAACTCGAATCCGGTGGATTCGACGATACTGGGCCGAGCAATGGTTCAAATACCGATTCGTGACCCAGGAGTATGCTGAGAAGAATGCTATCAAGAGTCCTTGGGGTGATATTCTCTTTCGAAATCTTCAACCCAAGTCCAGGTCTGAAGCTATTACTCGGGGTTTCTACCCTTGCATGGTCCATGGACCACAGCCTGCTGATGCCGACCCATCGTCTCTGTTACGGTGTCGATAAGATAGCTTGTTCAAGCGCAACTACAAGTTTGCCAAGGACTCTGCAGTAAAGAACAAGAAGAGTCTTGGATGCAATTTCAACCCAGGTCCTTCTGCTCCGCGGGCTGATGGCACACGTGATGCCAATCCTAGTGTCATCGGCCCCTTCGACAACTTTGATGGTCTCCTCTCCTACATCGCTGCTCAGAGGGCCACAGTGGATCAGTCTGGAGATGAAGCTGATTCTGATGAAGCTCCTGCTCCGCAGAAGCCTTAAAAGCAGAAGAAACCCAAGGCTTCAAAGCCCTCCACTGCACCAAAAGCTTCACGTGCGAAGCCCTTGGCCACTGCTCCTCCTGCACCAAGTGTGCATTCTGAAGATCTCTCTCGCATATCCAAGACTGAGAAGAAGAAGAAGCCCATGCAAATTACTGGTCAAGCACTCACCCCTGCTGCCGTTCTGAGGAATGAGAATGAAGCCATTGATCAGTCTAGTGACGACGATCTTGGCGATGATGCTCTCGAACTGCTAATAAAGAGCAAGCAAGAGGCGAAAATCTTCAATGATCTTCCCCTTTTCGATGTGGACATCCTGAACAAGTTCATTGATGAGTGGTTTGACAGCCCAAACCTCAGTTTTGATGATCTTCAGCTCCCAATCGGCCTCAGCGTCTCCTTCCATGGAGCCATTGCTCCTGAGCTGGCTCTAGCTCAGAGAATTGTTGAACTGAAGCACAAGATTGACTATGAAAAAGCCCAGTTCAAGAAGCATATGGCCAAGCTCAGTGTGACTGATGTCCAAAACTTCAAGCAAATGATGCATGAGCTCAAGGAGGCGTTTCACAAGAAACGTGACAAAGCTAAAGGTTCTCGAGAGCGCATGAAACTCCTTGCTGCCAAATGTGTTTAGGCTTACAATGAAGCTGAGAAGCGCAAGGCACTTGGGCGTCCTGGCATCAACCCCAAGATGGCTGCCAAGCAGAAGAAGCCTTCTGTGGCCCCAGCTGAAGCATCCAGGCGGGAAGAACCTCGCATTGTCTTCCCCGCCAGCATGACTGGCGTGAAGCCTAAGGTCCCCACAGTGGCTTCGGAACTCAAGAAAACAAGAACAGCCGAAGCTGAAGCCAGAAAGCGCAAGAACAAGAACACCACTAACGATGCTCCACCGACCAAGAAGAGAAAAACAAAGAAGAAAGTCCGAGCTGCTCCCACAGAGCCCCTTGTCGTCGAGCCAATTTCAGTTGCTCGTCCTACGTCTGCACACCAAGAGCGTCGTTTGATAGTTCATGAGCCTGCTACCAAAGAGGCTCCTGAAGCTGAAGAGAATCCAGCTGTTGACCCCACCGCAGCTGAAGACATTGGTCCCCAAGACAATGTAGAAGATGATAAAGTCCTTCCTCAGATTGAGAACCCAATGGTATCATCGCCTGTTCTCATGAACATCGAACTCATCAGCATTGGTCGTCCTTTGACACCAATTGCACAGGATGATTCTTGGGCTGATCACCCTCAAGACTCCCCACGTGAAGAAGAATCACCAAGTACTCCTCCAACTCAAGTCACCCCTCCGGTACGTGATGATGATGATGACTTTGAGGCCCAGCCAACTCCCTCTCCAAAAGCGTCGCTCGTATTTCACAGGCTTCGCAAAGGACCAAGGTCCCAAGTCACTCTTTCGAGTGTTCCAGAAGGAGAAGGGCGCCAACACTCAGTATCACGACAAGTGTTTCCTCAACCACTCCAACTGCGGACAACTCAGAGTCTGAAGCCAAGGCTGCTGAAGACATTCCGGCTGCATTAGCCAATGAACAAGAAGAACCAAGAGAAGAAGAAGAATGTGTTGCTCCACCCCTATCCAACCCTGAAGTTATTCTCGAGGAGAACGTGTCCGACCCTCCAGCTACTCAAGTGGAGGTTGACAATACTGAGGCGGCCACAAACATCACGGCTGAAGCCAATGACGTTGTCATGGCTGAAGCACATGTGGCGCCTGAAGTCAATATGGCGCCTGAAGTCAATGTGGCGCCTGAAGTCAATGTGCCAGAAGTTAATGCACCTGAAGTTGTTGTTGCACCTGAAGCCATTATACCACTTGCAGCTCATGTCAATGCCGATGCTCCTGTACCGCCTCCAAGGCCACACACTATCGAGCTGGCTTTTGATCGTGGCCAACCTGTCATGGTTCACTGGCCCATTCTGGTTCCTCCTCCTGCTCCGGGACCTCAATTCGACTATCATGTGGAGCACAGGCCTCAGGTCCAGAAGCCAAAACCAAGGCTGCCAAGGTTTCCAGGTACTGCAACTTCACCAGGATCTTTCAATGTGAATGGCTTCATTGCACACAACACCTTCTTTGACAGCGACAAGAACCCATGCTCAAGGCCAAGAATTTCATCTGATCGGTTCTGGAGCTATCAGCAGCGCAATTACTACTCGTGTGTTCTTTATGATCAAGGGTGCATCTTTCCTCATATGCGTCTAGACTGTGAAGCTATTGCTGGACTGCCCTACTTAGAAGAAGCCCTTGACTGTTTCCGAGATGTTGGTCTGCTACAATTTGTGACTGATAAAGAGCACTTGAACGAAGAGCTTCTGCTGCAATTCTATGCTACTCTCCACATTCGCGGCTACAACAGGGATCCGAAGACATGGATCCTTGAGTGGATGATAGGCAATGTCCATCACGAAGCCAAAGCTCTTGATATCATTGAGCTAACTGGCCTGCCCACTCCAGGTGAACTCTTTGAACCTGGTTGTCAGCTTCACCGTAATGCTTTGGAGAGCATCTTCCAGAAGCCTGAGCCCAACATGAGCCAAATGCTGAGCATGATGAAGCCTCTGCCTCGCGACGCTGAATATCCAAGGGAATTCCTTGTTGAAGACCTAGAGTATCTGCCCCGCACTATCTATCATATCATCAGGCGAACTCTATGGCATGTCAAGGGACATTCGTCTGCAGCGAAGCTTGAAGGAGCAATGAAGACATTGGTCTTTTATATCTTCAATGGCATCAGCTTCAATGCTCAAGACTTCTTCATCAGGCAATTGGCTGCATCTTGATCTGATATCTTTGGTCTGAAGTTCTACGCTCCATGGGTTACGCGCCTTATCAAGCTTCATTCTACTATCAACTATTAGCCGTCTGCACGCAACCATTTGATATTCTTGCCAGAGGTTGATATGTCTGTTGAAGCCATCTACCCAGAACCTGCCAAGGAGCCTGTTTATCTTCACAATGCCGATCATCAAAGCTTCACTCAGCCCGTTGAAGGAGTTCAGGCCGTCACTCGTGTTTATCCTTTGGTTGGCAATACACGTGCACCTCACCGTGCCCATACTGAAGCCACTGAAAGCACCATTGCCCAAAGGCCTCGGAAGCGATCTCGTGTTCTCAACGACCGAGAGCTTCTCGTCGCCCTGCATCAAAAACAGGATAAGCATCACTACTGACTGAAGCGACAGATGCAAAGCCTCTTGGTGGATGTCAGCCGCATTCGCAATCTTGCCACCAAGAATGCATTTGTCACTCATGAGACCTGTAGGAGATCGTGGAAGAGTCTGACTTTGCTCAGTGCTGAAGCTGATCTTCAAGACGATGGCTTCACCGAAAGATTCAAGTTTGATTCCACTCCTCCCAGGAATGATGTACTGGGTCGAACTCCCTCACTCGAAGACTCTGAGTACTCTTCCTCCGCAGCAACAGTTAATGCCAGAGTCATTGGTGACGAAGATGATGCTACTTCACTACCTTCCACTTCGGCGCGTATCGACAATACACCAAGTTCTTCTGCACCACCAAACCTCGACGACGATCGTGCTGCTTCACCTACTCCTCATGGAAACGAGTAGAGGCTCTATGTCTTCAAACCTTTTTGGTCCTTACTGACAAAAGGGGGAGAAGCATATGAGTTGATAGTCTTCAAGCGGGTCCATATGGGTGGTTGCTATACTTTTGCCAAGTGTTTACAACTCTCGCTTTTGATACATTTGGTTCTTTGAGTTGTAACACTTAAAACTTGATGGTCGTCTGCTACTTTTTCTGCTATTCTGTGATGCGATGATAAATTCTGCATGTGTGATGATAAATCCCGCACGAAGTCATATCGCAGATGTCCATTTTTCATTATGCATATCATTATCCTCGTTATATCTTTTATGCATGATGAATTGTCTTCATAAGTTGAAGAGGATCTCCACAAGTACAACCTGCCATGTGCATTTGCATTCCAGAAGCAAAATACTTATATGCACATCTTCAGGGGGAGCCTTTTGCTACTTATGAAGACAATATCTTAATCCTTTACAATTTCACATAATTTTATCCCCGTTGAAAACTTCAACCAGTTTGTCATCAATCACCAAAAAGCACTACAAAAAAATACACTTCCGTGATGATACGTGTTTGTCACAGTAGGTCGCGTTTTTTGTCATGCATGTACATCCATGACGATTTTATGACAGAATGAAGATAGTCATACATGTGCTGTCGTAGAAGTGTTCCATGACATTACCAAAATTATCATCACGGAAGTGTGCACTTCCATGACGATAAATCGCGCGTCACAGAAGTGCTTTCGTCAAGGGTGACCGACACGTGGCATCCACCGTAACGGAACGCCGTTAAGCTATCGGGTCGGGTTTTGGATCCGATAACCCGTTAACATCCCCGACCAATGGGGATTTTCCACGTGTAAAATCATCATTGGCTGGAGGAAACACGTGTCGGCTCATTGTTGGGACAGATGTCATCCACTCATTGGACAGAAGGCGCTTATGATACGTCGACACGTGGCACGGCCCAACAGAGGCCCATTCCTATGAAAAGGCCGGCCCGTTTGACTTGGTCAAAAGGTGGCGGGCCGGCCCATGGAAAGCCTGTTAACGGCATGTTTGCATATAGCCCATTTACAGCCCGCTAACCCAAGGCCCGTTACGCCCTATCCGAATTAGGCCCAGTAGCGTCAACTGGGCCATCCAATATGATTCCAGCCCGTTTTCACTTCTGGCCCATGTATGGCCCATGACGTCTTTCGGCCCATATGAGGCCCTATGTAACTCTTGGCCTATTAACGGCCCGTGGTGAAACTGGCCCGTAATGAACAGTGTATCACTTTACACCCATTAACGGCCCATGGTGAAACTGGCCCGTAATGAACAGTGTATCACTTTATACCCATTAACGGCCCGTTATTCCGTTGGGCCGTTTCCAGCCCATGTTATCTGTCGGCCTTCTCAGAGCCCATTTAATCTTGGGCTCATTTCCAGCATTCATTTACTTACGGCCCGTTACTGTCATTTTCTGCTTGTGGGCCAAATTCAGCCCATGGTTACAGTCGGCCCGTTTGTGGTCCGTTAATACGTTGGGCCGTTTTCATAGCGTCATCAAATACGGCCTATTAACGATGGCCCGTTATGGTCGGCCCATGAACGGACGATTCCAACTCTAGCCCGTTTACGGCCATAATGCGGCCTGTTATTGGCCCATGTTTGGCCAATCGATCATACGGCCCGTATAAGGCCCATTGATGATATGGCCCGTAGAAGGCCCATTGTTTCTACGGCCCATAGAAGGCCCATTGTTTCTACGGCCCGTAGAAGGCCCACTGTTTCTACGGCCCGTAGGAGGCCCAGTGTCACTACAGTAAATATTAGCCCATGGTTATTGTGGCCTAGTTTTAAAAAATAGGTTATTGCAGCCACTAGCAAACCGCGGAAAAAGAACTGCGCTGACTACAAGCAAACAAATAAACAAGACAATAAGGAAATAAATAAGCAAGCAACTTATGTTAGGCTATCATGGCTATTACACATATTACATCCACTGGGCATCAAAGTTCGCCACCGGTGCAAATATAGGGAACAAAGCAGCATATAAACGCTGTAGCAAAACAAGTCCAGAACTGAAACCACTTCAGAAGAGTTCAAGAAACAATATCCTGGGTACCCATAATGCTGGGAAGATGCTTAGCAAGCTTATTAACTTTCTCTTGTTTGGCGCTTAAATCCTCCAGCGCTTGTTGTTGCACAAGAAAGTACGCATCTGAATTCTGCAGGGACTTCCTCAGTCCTTCGGCTTCTTGCCGCAACACAGCTGACTGATGCCTTTCAGCTTGTAGCTGAGACTGAAGAAGCCGAAGTGATTCAGGCAGCGAGTTCGAAGAGCTTGTGCTAGCGGTACTAGCGAGTAACTCGAACACTACATCAACGCAGGACTGTGGGGTTTTCTCACTGTCTACAAGATCGTTTTTATCACCTTTCTTGGAGACCAACAGGGTTGTCTCACTATCTTGAACCTTATATGCATTACTTTCTCTACCATTGCATAGTGGGGTGCTCTTCTCCAATATTCTGTTTGCATACTACAAGAGAAACAAGTAGACACATCACAGGTTTAGCTTGTAGTATACGAAACTCATTTTGGTAAACCGGTTCAGTAGTAAGGTGGACAGGATAACAGCATGAAACAAACATATATCTATGTACTATGGTCATTGTATTGTCCATATCATTCTAGTTTATGTTCCCTAATCAAGATAGAGACAAAGTTCAACTCATATATTTTTAAGACACATCAGCATAGACAGAATATAAGTGTGAGAAACTACACAGCATTGGCAGCACTTGTAATGTGCATCACATGAGAACATAACTGTTTATACAACTTAAACTGAAATCAACATAGAGCAAGAAGTTAGAACAGCAATCCAGTTAAAGAAATAGGTTTAAAACATACCTGTTGCGCCATTGGAGTTTCAATTGGATCCTTCAAATTCGAAATAGTTGGTAGGAGTAAATACAGTGATGCAACAGCAAAGGAGTATGGACCATAGCTACAGAATCTGACCTGAGAACAGTTGCTCGTCTGCTTTAAACGTGGAGTTTGGGTTAGCTGTGGTGGTCTTCTTGCTTTGGGCACAGCAGTAGCTTTACAAACTGCTCGTGTGGGGGTACTCTGTGGTGGACATGGTGCTTTGTCAACTATAAGTGGGTTACTATCCGCTGGGGTTGCGGTTAGATGGGTTGTAGCTGGTTCTCTGCCCCAACGGTGTAAGTGTGCAATCTGGAAGAGTCTCGATTATGTATGGTGGGGCTAGTTTGTGGGCCAGTACAACCATGGTTCTATCTGCATCGACGGGTAGCACTGTCTTTTGTGAAGAACGGGTTTTTGCTCCCTTAGATACTGCCATCAATCACCAAAAAGGGGGAGATTGTAAGTGCATCTAGTGCCATCCCTAGTTGGTTTTGGAGTATTGACGACAAACCTGGTTGAGGGACTAATGTGTTTGTGAGAATTGCAGGATAACACAGGTAGTAGTCCCTCATTGATTCGGTTTACCTACCGGAGATGACCCCTAAAAATATGTGAAGACATTCAAGACAATGGTGGTATGTGAAGATATTCACATTGAAGACTATGACATTAGAAGACATCGCATGAAGACTTTGGAGCGCGAAGACATAGTTGTTTCGTAGTTTCAGTTTCTTCTTTGTTGAGTCATAGGAACCACTGTACTGTTAAGTGGGGTCCGAGTGAACAAAGTCAGAGTGACTGAAGTGATGCATCCACCTCCGAAGCTTTTGAGAGAGAGAAATCCTTGTGAGGACAAAGCCCAAAACACCCAGAGCCAAAGAGTGTTAGGCATCACTGAAGTATTTCTGTCCGCGTGACCTGAAGACTTGTTACACTTGAGGACTGTGAATCCTCCAGGCGGTTAGGCGTCACGTTCTGAGCATCCAAGAGTCATTGTGGATTGCCAGTGAACGAAGTTTGTGAAGGTTTGGAAGTCTACCTTGAAAACTTACCAGAGTGATTGGGAGAGGACTGGGTGTCCTTAGCTCAAGGGGAATAAGGTGAAGACACGGTCTTCTCAGTTGAATCTCAGCCTCCCTAACCAGACGTACAGTTGTCATAGCAACTGGAACTGGTCCAACAAATCCTTGTCCTCTCCAAGCGATTGGTTCTATCTTCTCCCTCTCTTTACTTACAGTTTGTCTTCGTGAAGTCATTGCCTGCTTGCGTTACCTGTTTGACTTCACTGTATGACTACTATTGTTTGGCTTCATACTATCTTCCATCCTGGTCATTACTACCTAGCTGCTGTTAGTCTTCGTGGTTTCACTTTATTGAATACTTGACTATGGCTTGCCTAGTGTAGTCTACCTTCCGCTACATGTTAATAGGTTCATTTCTATTGTTTGTCTTCGAAACTTCCATTTTTGAAGACTTTCATAAAAATCGCCTATTCACCCCCCTCTAGTCGATAACTAGCACTTTCATGGGGCCCACAAGGTAACTGGGTGCGCCTGCCCCCCCCCCAGGGTGCAGCCTGTTGCCTTGTCATCTCCTAGTTTGTCGTCTAGTCTCCTCCCAAAGCTTCTAGGGTCTCTTTTGTCTAGAAAAAATCGTCAAAAAGTTTTGTAGCGTTTGGACTCCGTTTGGTACTTATTTTTCGGAAAACCAAAAAAAGTAGAAAACAGTAACTGGCACTAGGTTAATAGGTTAGTTCCCAAAAATGGTATAAAATTGCATATAAAGCATATAAACTATCCAAGATTGATAATATAATAGCATGAAACAATCAAAAATTATAGATGCGTTGGAAACGTATCACGTCCCAAAGACATGGTTCCCCCTACCTCTCTCCCTCCATTTCCCCATTCGTACTCCGTGGGTGCCAAAACACCCTCTTCACCCGGCCTCTTCTATCCACCATCCTATCCACCACCGCCCTCCTCCACCATGCCAAAGCTGATACCCCGACGTTATTGTCCATTACAAGAGATTTGTCGGAATCGGGGCTCCGGGGACCCAAGAAAGGTTCAAACTCTAGGGTGCGCACACTACCTCTGCTAAGCCCTGTCTTGCGATCCACTATCTCACGGCGATGCTTCGGCATGCTCGAGCTAGAGAAGAAGAACAATGAACAAGGTAGTTTACCGAGGTTCAGGCCACCTTGCGGTGTAAGACCCTACTCCTGCTTGGTGGTTGGATTGCCTCACGAGGGAGGATGAGTATGAGAGCACAAAGGGAAGATGAGCAGCCTTGGAAGGTGTGGGAATTAATCGATCGATCTCCCCTCTACGGTGGCGCCCTACCTCTACTTATACTGGCCTTGGTCCTCTTCCCTCGAAAACACAAGGTGGGAAGGATTGCCACAATTCAAAGGGGGACAAGGTTGCAGTCTATCCTGACTAAAGGTGGTCTTCGCCAGCAAAAGCCCCCTTCATGACGCGCCGGTGGGCTCGGCGGTGACCATCGCCCTAGCGAGTCCACCGTCCCGGTCTTCTTGCACCAAAATGGCAACCTTTGGGGATTTCCTTGGGAACCGTCGCGCTGCCCTTGCTCCCTCAGCACAAAAGAGGAAAGCTTCCTTATCCGCGCCCGTTGGCGCCCCTCTGGCTCCGCTCGTCGCCACGCGCGTCACCCATGTGAAGGCGCAGGGCCGTGCGGCTCTGCTGCCTGATCCTTGATTAGTACGCCTTCGCGAGGGGCCTTAGGAGGCAGCCTCGGGAAGCCTCCTCGCGAGAGGGCCTCGCGATGCTCCTGATGACACCTGATGATGCGCACCTCGTGAGGTGAGGGCCTCGCAATGGTCCTGCTCGTGAAGCCCTGGTGATGGGCCAGCCTTGGGCCTTCTGGTGGCGATGTGCACTGGGCCGCAGGCAGACGGGCCTAGGTACCCCCAGTCCCATGGGCCCGACAAGATCGACATCGTCTGAAATGTCTCCGTCGTATCTATAATTTTTCATTGTTTCATGCCAATATTATACAACTTTCATATACTTTTGGCAACATTTTATATTATTTTTTGGACTAATATATTGATCCAGTGCCAGTTCCTATTATTTCCATGCCTTTTGTTTCACGGAAAATCCATATCAAACAAAGTCCAAACCCGATAACATTTGACAGATATTTATTTTGAAATATATCTGATTTTTTAGGAAGAAGAATCAACGCAAGACGGTTCCTGAGGGATCCACAAGGCAACAGGTGAACGCCGTGTTTCCTTGTGACTCCCTCATACATCGGTTGGAACCCTTCTTTCGCTGCAAGAAAGATTATTTCTGCACAAAAATCCTCCCAAAATTTTGGCCCAATCGGAGTTACAGTCTCTGGGAATATAAAAAAACGGTGAAGGGGTCCGAAAATAGATGCAAAACAGAAGAGAAACAAAGGGAGAGTGAGATCCAGTATCGGAGGGGCTCCTGCCCTCCATGAGAGGAGGAGGAGGAGGGGGCTTTCCCCCGAAGAAGAAGAAGAGGAAGAAGAAGAAGAGGAAGAAGAAGAAGCAGGAGGAGGAGGAGGAGGGGGCTCTCCCCGCTCTCTTCAGGTGGCGTCGGAGTGCCGCTGACGGAATCATCATGATGTCGATCTACACGAACAACTTCTCCTTCATCATCATGAACTCTCTCCCCCTCTATGCAGCGGTGTAACCTCTCTATTCCCGCTATAATTCTCTACATGAACATGGTGCTTAATGCTATATATAGTAACCAATGTTGCGAAGTAGCCTTTGTCCGGTTAGCACCTTTAGATCTGCCATGGCACACTCAACACTATACTCGCAATGCTTATGGTTTCCCTCTTTATATTCACTACCATCATCCTAGGTGCTTGGTGTCACGCTAGCACTGCTCCTCAACCCATCAAGCTAAACAACATGCCACTCATAATTCCAAATCTTAGTTGTGCAAGTACGAATTTGATATGATGTTGATATTACTAAACAGATAATGGTTAATTGGCCAGCTAATGTTCCTACTTTAGTTTCCATAAGAACGTGCATCACATATATAGAGACATCAGGGAGTTACATTTCTTTATGCGCTCTAGTTCATCATGAGTGGGCAACGAACACTGTATCATCAAAAATATGCTTGCTCTTCTTTAACATATTCCTCTTCTGTTCTTCTTTAATAGGTATAGTAGTATAATATGTTCCTTGTCATGAAGAGGAGCAGGGACATTTGCAGTCGACGAGTCTATTCGGTCGCTTTTGATGGATGCTTGCAACTCTTCAAGTTGGTCTGCCATAATATCCAGGAAATGCTGGCAGTTGTGTCGCCTTTGAGAGTTAGACTGATAGTAACAGTAGTGCGCCTTCAGTTGAAGAGAGCCACCCCTTTAGGGTAGCTGAAGCATTTCTAGCCGTACCGGCAATACTAGCCCATATTTTCCAGCTAGTTCCAATTTCTTGATTTTACTCATCATGCTTAGGGTTTTCCCATTATATCTACATTATGATCTGCGTAGGTGCTTTGTGTCGTACAAGTAGCAGTCCACCCTTGAATCTAAACAACACACTACTCATAATTCCAAAGCTTAGTTGTTAAAATACGAATGTGATATGATACTAATATTAGTTAACATACACACATTTAATTGGCCAGCTAGTGCTCCCACTTGATTTTCCAAATGCATGTGGCCACATATACAGAGGCAGCGGGGAATTACATTTCTTTGGGAGCTGTGATTCATCATGGGTGGCCAACCAACATTGTATAGAAATAAGCGGAATCTGCATAATATGCTTCCTCTTCTATTCTTTAACATGTTCCTCTTCTATACTTCTTTAATAAGTACAGCATGTTCCTTGTCGGGAAGGGGGGAAGGGACATCTACAGTCGACAGGTCTATTAGGCCACTTCTGCTAGATGCTTTCAGCCCTTCGAGTTGGTCTGCCATAATATCCAAGAAATGTTGGGAGTTGTGTGGCCTTTGAGAGACTAGACTAATAGTAATAGTAGTGCACCTTCAGGTGAATAGAGCTAGCCTGTAGGGGATCGAAAGCCTTTTGATTAGTAGTGGCAATACAACCCCATATTTGCCAACCAGTTCCACTTTCTCGATTTATTCATGATGCTTATGGTTTCCCCCTTTTATCTACACTACGATCTGCCTAGATGCTTTGTGTCATACTAGCAGCACTCCATCCTTCAAGCTAAACTATATGCCACTCATATTTTCAAAGCCTACATTTAATTGGTCAGCTAATGTTACTGCGTGAGTTTTTAAATGCATGTGCGCCTCATATAGATACATGAGGGAATACTATTTCTCTGCGTGCTCTCGTCATCATGGTTTGGCAATAAACTTTGTATATAGTATATTTTCAACCTATCATCTGCCAACTATCATTACTTCTGTAGCTCCCAACAAGGAGCCTACTTTTTGAGTAGTAGTGCCAGATTATATTAATGTACGCACCAAATTACAGCACACATGGCTCTCTCATCAGAATTTCAGAGATATCATACAAGGGAGCCCCTATTATATTAGAATATCCTATGTATTACAAAGATAATCTCACTATTGTTTACGTTTTCATGCATCTTAGATTTTGAAAATGGTCACAATGAATATGAAAATGCACACATTAGCAGAATATTGCGGAACAATGCAATGGCTAACAAACTTAGCACCAAGGGATTGAGTTCTATTCTAGATGCAATGGAACCCACACGCTCCCCAGCTACAGATTTGTGTTCAGAATATGATCCTAATGACTATTCTGAGCTCGAGGAGTCAAAGGCAGATGGCCTATCCTGTTCACCCATCAATGTGCATGTTCTAATTTGGCAAGGCTTTATTGGTTGCACGTATCTTGCGTAAGGTGTCTTGCATTTCTTATACTTCGTTGCACCGCCATCTGCTTAGTTTACTCATCATATATGTGAAGATGTCATGCCCATCCATTATCAATAGATATTCCATCTATCATCATACCATGTTTTTTCATTCAAATGTTGTTCTTGTGTATCACACATCCAAAAGGAAGAGGGTGAGAACCTGAAGGAGTACAATCAAAGTCCTCGAAAAAGGTGGTGGTACCAGAGAAATCAGATAGCACCCCACTTATATTGGCGATAGAACCAGCGAAAAAACCTAGGCCGAACTCCAGCAGACTATACTCATACTTCACTGGCCACACCACTAGCCCCACCACACAGGACCCACACTCCAGCAAAAGGTATGCCTATTTCAGGTGCCATAGCACCTGTCATACCACAGAAAAATCCCAGTCCAGCAAAAGGTACACAAAATCCATAGGCCGAAGACCTGTCCAAACTGTCGAGACGCCCGATCCTCGCAGATTGGAACCCCATTCCAGTTATTCTTAGTTTAAAAGACAATGCTTTCAATGTTGTTAGGAACCACATGTGTATCTTCCTGTCCCACTTACGTGTAAGTGCTATTATCATAGTGATTATTGTCTTGTTTTCTACTGATTTAACACATCAATGATTTACATTACTTTCTTCTAGGTAGGCGAGGGTCAATCTAGATAGTCATGATAAGCAAAGCTTGCTTGCGCTTTTCAAGGACGTGTTGCAGCAGTATCAGTGTTACCTAAGGAAAACACACTTTGATAGCAAGTCTATAAATTAAATTTCGGTGAAGTCTCCTGTGCTAAATTTACAAGACATTGAATGGAAAAACATTGTTATGTGCTGGTCTCATTTCCAGGGTGAGGTACTTTCTATGATATCACATGACAATTTGAACTTCTACATTTCTGCATGTGCCTTAACGATCTCTTTTGCAGGAAAATAGCTCGAAGAAGAATACCGGTTTGAAATGTCGCAACTATGCTGCTAACTGATTTGCTCTTGTTAGTACCTGTTGCCCTGTATCATTGTACTTACATTCATACCTGCTTAATTATGTGACATCAGTGTGCATGATAGCTTGCTTATTCAATGTTCGCTCCAAATTATCAGATCTATATTAATGCTTACATTAATGTAGAATAAACCCAATGCTTATGAAGAAGTTTGGCTATGCGTTGTTCTTGTAAGTACTTGTTGTCCTTTATCACTCTACTTATATTGACAACTAGTTGTTCATGTACCATCACTCTGCAGCTTATTTTCCCTTGCCCTCAATGTTCTACACATCAGATCTATATTTACTCTTACTATAAGGTTGGATAAAACCAATGCTACCGAAGAAGTTTAGCTCTGCATTGCTCTTGTCAGTACCTTTTGCCTGTATCGTTGTACTTACATTTATAGCTAGTTGATTATGTAGCATCATTCTGCATCTTATCTTAGATATTCTCTATTTCTCCCTATATTATCTCATCTATATTGACACGTAACAAAATGTAGAATAAAGGCAGTGCTTGTGAAGAAGATTCTGTGGTAAACTTCTTGAATCCCCCCCATCATGGAAAACGGCTTTATAGAGCCGGTCTTCACTACTAACGTAAATTTTTCCTTCTCAAGCCCTCAAACTTTGTTGTGTATATTTGGATAGGCATGACTGCAACTGCTGTTTATTTTTGGCATTTGTATCAAATTGCATGTTTAAAGTTTATTATGAAGAAGTTCATAAACATAAGCTTCTCGTTCTCAATTTCAGTTTTTAGTTATACAACCAAGTTCCTTATTCATAACATGTAAGTTAAACTAATCAGAGCAAGTGATCTTCTTTTGCACTACATGTATGCTTGTGTTCTTGATCTATAATCCAGTTGTGTGGTGAAACTACCCACTCCAACACAATGTCATATCCTGCTATGTCTTAGCTATGAACAATGCCATATTATGTTATTGTTATTTAAATCATGTATGTTTATTTCCCAATCTGAAATGGGCTAAATTGGCAGTATACTTACCATTAATCTTATACATTCTTTAGCACTGCATGTATACTTGTGTTCTTGGTCTGTAATCCAGTGTTGTGGTGAAGTTGGCCACTCCTTCACAACGCCATGTCTTAACTATGATTAATGCCATAACATGTTAATGCTACTTTAAATTGTGTATCTTTATTAGTCAATAAGAAATGGGATGAATTGTCAGCACTGATGCTTATATGTGGAAAACCTATCATCTATCTACTTATATCTCTTTCAGAGTGATACCTCTCATGCTAGGAAGAACTACCACAATGATAGTGAGACAAACCCATTGCTTGTCCCTCTAACATATATTGCAGGGAAGAAGGCAACACATCTTGGAGATAGTGATACAACCCCAAAGTCATGTCTTGATGTAGAGTTCAAGTTACTTGCTAATAGCAGTGACACAAGCTCGATGAAGCCGCCATCTGAATCTATTAGACTTCTTCAATCTCAACTTCAAGAAGAAAGACATGGTTCAGCCCAACCCCTATTGGAACTCCAGTCTCTATCTTAGATCAACAAGAAGTCCAATGCGTCCATTGATGCTATGTAGATAGAGTTGGAGGATATAAGCGTCAAACAAGCGCAGTCTCATCAGCTTGCTCAGTTGCTTGCGCTGTAGCTCACGGGCAAGGCTAACCTTTCTTGAACTATGTTAATTGTTGCCGGTTCTGTATATTATTTTCTTGACATGTTTATTTCCACTAGTAGCGACCTTTTGATGCCCAGTGTATGTAATGTGTTGTCTGGTTGCCCTTTATTATCACTGGTGGCAAACTTTGATGCCCAGTGGATGTAATATGCCGTAATTTCTTTATTGTATAGTCCATGTTTATTCTTAGTCACGATGATGTAATTCATTTACTGCATATGCTATTGTCGCTCTCTGAAAAGGTCGAAAGCTTCAATGGAGGCCAACGGGCAAACTAGTAGTTACGAGCATTTAACAGGCCGAGTAAACCAGGGGCCTTAGTTGGGCCAGAAAATACGATGGGCTTTTAACAGGCTGGAAAGTAGATTGGGCCTAAATTGTGACGAACAATTCACGCGTCGGCTAAAGGCCGAAATATACCTCTGCACATGATTAGCCCAATTACATGACGGGTCATTAATAGGCCAAATTTATCTCGGGCCTTGGTTGTCCCAATCACATTATGGGATGTAAGCAGGCTGGATGCAAAGCGGGCCATAATTAGGCCCAACTATATCATGGGCCATTAACAGGCCGATAGTCAGGTTGGGCTAAAATTTATCCACGAAGACTACGGGCCGTTAAGAGGCTGAAAGTCACTTCGGACTAGAAATAGGCCTAGTTGCAGCACGGGTCGTTAAATGGACGAAAGTGAAATCGGGCTGACAACGGCCCATATGCACCAAGGGCCGCAAATGGGCCGAAACAAATATCGGGCCAAACTATTAAACGGGTCTTTAACATGTCAAAATTCCAACCAAGAATTCAACGGGATCAAAAGCATAGTGGATTTCTAATGGGTCGGATCTGATATGGGACGTAAATTGGCCCAAAACTTGATAGGCTGTTAACGGCCTCGATCTGATATGGGCCATAATTTGGCCAAAAACATGGCAGGTTGTTAATGGGTCGGATCTGATATAGGCTGTCATTTGGCCCAAAACATGGCAGGTCATTAACAGGCCGACCCATTAGTATCTAACAAAATCTTGTGGGCCTTTGGTTGGGCCGGCCATTTTAACCTAAATGGGCCACTGTTGGTCATTGCACATGTCAACGTTTCATTGGCGACTCCTGTCCTTGGACGGTTGACAACTGTCGCAACACCGAGCTGGCATGTGGTACCTTTGGCTAATAAGAATTTTACACATGTAAAATCCCCATTGGTCTGGGCTATTAAGAGGTTATTGGATCCAAACCTGCAACCAATAGCTTAACGGCGACCCGTTATGGTGGATGCCAGTGTCGGTTACCATTGACGAAAACACTTCCACGACGCGCCATTTATCGTCATGAAAGTGGACACTTCCGTGATGATAATTTGAGTATTGTCATGGAACACTTCTATGATAGCACATGTATGACTATCTTGATTCTATCGTAAAATCGTCATGGATGTACATGCATGACAGAAAACGTGACCTACTCTGATAAACATGTATAATCATGGAAGTGTTTTTTTGTAGTGCCACCTAACACGAGCCAAACATTCCGTCACGAGGCATGACACGATGCACACGTGTATATGGCTCAATGTTATGTTCCCAAATGAGGAAAGCTATGGGCATTAATCATTTGCACACAGTTAAGAACAAAATCCTTCAAATAATTCACTTAAATCCCTATATTTGGTCCCTACGTCAACTCTTCAAATACCTCACTTGACTTCCATTTTATGTTTAACATAGTTTGCTTAACTTCCTTGATGCAGTTGGTCTCCGTGCCAATTGGCACTACGTGTCATCTAGCCCGTATAATCCATCATCCATATAGAACTAAATCTATCTAGCTACATCCGTATCATATCATCAATCCGTTTATCTATCCATATCTATCCATATAATCATAGTCCATCCTCATAATCTATCCATATGATCAAAAAAAACTTATCATAATCTATATATACATC